>NC_141327.1:7040000-7260000 GCF_037954235.1 Aulostomus chinensis | reverse complement strand
CATATCGCTGCGAAATATGTGGCAATACTTTCTCCATCTCAAAAACATACCAGCAGCACCTAAGCACTCATACTGGAGATAAACCCCATCAGTGTGAAGAGTGTGGCAAAGGGTTTGGTCGACTGAGCAACTACATCCGCCACCTTCGAATCCACACTGGAGAGCAGCCATATAAGTGTAACCAGTGTGGGAAATGTTTCAATCAGTCACATAGTCACAGCCGACACTTGCGTGTCCACACAGGAGAAAAACCCTACTGGTGTTCCCAGTGTAAAAAACTCTTTACCAGATCCCAGTCCTTGAAGAAACACCGCTGTGCTGCAGTAGATGTAGAGACTCCAGATGCATGCAAGACAGTCATCTGCTCACCAACCCAAAAAAAGAGTATCTAATAAAAAATAATCAAAATACCTTGTGTTTGATTTTAATGTTACAACACTAATGGCCATTGGTGGGTTTTTGAGATTTTTTTTACCACAGTGAAAAGAGGGATCCACACGTCCAGCTGTAATAGCATTTTCTGTACCTACGAGTAGATAATTTCATTGTTTTTTTGTTAAGGTTTCCTTGAATAAAAATACCAACTGTCTAAATAACGAGAAATGTAAACCAGCACATCGTGTGAAGGTTTTGTGGGTTTATCATCATGAAAAAAAAGACCTGTGAATTATGTTCTCAGGCTCAAGTAAACCAAATCAATGCCCCTGTACTTCTCAATTCATGGTAGATGTAGTATGGAAAATTTCAGAATTTTACCTTGAAAACTGATTTTTGAATAATGTTTTGAGATCTGTCTTCATGTAAGCTACTGCAGTAATTGGAAAATGGAGTATTTTTAAACATCACTTTGATTGACCTTTAAGAAAATCTGTGAAAATGTGCTCTTGATAACAAATGTTGTATTCTAACTACAATACCCTCAATTCCTTTGCACACTGGTCTTTTTAAAAGATGAATAAAGACTGTACACCTAATTTGTGTTATTAGATAACCTTTGTTATGAATTGGGGCAATATAAATAAATCTGACTTGTATAATGCTATGACTTTGTTATTTTTTTTAAAAACTTTATAGTAATTGGAAGGGGAATTCCAGCTATGGCCAGAAACATTTTTTTTGTTTAGACAGTGACCTCAACTTGCAGACTGCTTCCACTTTAGGGAAATGCGTTATAGCTCATCGTTCCCAGAGCCAATTAGGTAGCTAGAAACCCTTCTCTGTGTATGAATGGTAGTGGGCAGAAGTGTTGGCTTCCATCTTTGAGAAGTCACCAAAAGATCTGGCTTGTGAGCTTGGTTTGTCCTGAAATATTCCTAATACTCCTTTACATCGTCAGCTATAAATAGTCACAGCAGTTGCTCCTCTCCTCATCAATGTTTGGTTTTGTTCGTGATATTACAAAAGTGAACACTTAGCACAAAGACCACAAGACGTGGAGATATCCTCTCTGCATTATGTGGCACTTCTATTAGAGGTTTCTTTCAAGGGACTCCAATCATCTTGGTTGTGCATTCATTTGACCTAGAAAGTTTTTATCCCATTCACATTGAAGGCTCTTTGAAATGAGTAGCATTATTTAACACCTGCAGCATTATTTAATTAATTTGGGGTATTCTTAGGTGAAGAATCTTATAATCTAGTTATAGTTATGTCATAAGTCATCAGTATTCTTTTCATGCAACATCTCCTGATTTGGTCGATTCCCAATAAACTATGGATTGTATGATGGATGCCTGAAGGCAGGGATGACCTGAACATAAACTTAACTCATGTTTGGCATTACTTGTTCAATTAATAAATTTACAATAAATTGATGCAATCAAAGTACAGAAGCCTGACCTTTCAGGTGCAAAAAGAGTGGAGACTAGTTTTGTGATTTTATTTTTGGTTTGGTTTATTTTTTGATTAATTTATGCAGGATCATGCAGATAAGTGCCACCTTGTCATCAGAGAAAGCAGACCTGGTAGAGGGGCCCAATACCCAATTCATACCCAGTTTATATTTTGAACACCATTTTCCACTGTCAAAATAGTCTCAACATCTCAAAATTGATGGGTGCATGATAAAATGTTCCATCTACCTGCATTTCAGTGTTAACTTACCACCTTTCAACCACACCTGACAGTCGTCATGTAGTTGGTCAGTTGGACTGTAAGATGTGGTTTCATTTACTGCTGCTGTTATTTCAAAGCAGATGATCAAATTTTGACTTTTCATTCACTCAGTGTTTCTCCCAGAAATGTATTTCTGTGACAAGAGCATGACAGTAGCACAACAAGAATAATCAAATATATTTACTTGTGTGGTCCATCCTAATCAATCAAGGATGACATCTGTATTCTGTCATCTGTGCCCAGCACCCACGCACAACGTTGATGGTTGAATGAAATAGGACACATTTGTCACAGCCAGCAACTAGTCATCCTTCCCTTAAATCCCATTATGGACTTAAACATATAGTCCATTCATTACATTAAAAGGAGAGGACACTGACATAGCTGTGTTGATGGTGTTGTTTTAAATAAAAAGATGCAAACACAAATCCAAACCTGAATCACATACACCCCAGCCTCGGCTGTCTTCTTGCACTATATACAGTATGGACGTATGTGTACAGTATGTCAGAGGTGATGCTGGTACGTGTGTGTGTGTGTGTGTGTGTGTGTGTGTGTGTGTGTGTGTGTGTGTGTGTGTGTCAAAAAGGGAAAGGGAGAGTAATGTCTATCGGTAGAGGTAATCAGCTTGTATATTGGCAGCTATCTCTGCTTCCCACTTGTCTCCATTGTTGAGTAGCTTCTCCTTATTGTAGAGCAGTTCCTCATGGGTTTCAGTGGAAAATTCAAAGTTAGGACCCTGAAGAAAGAAATACAAGACAAAAAGACTAATTTAAGAAAGAGGAAAGGAATCAAATATTTTCTGTAACATTTGGTGCCAATTGGCTGCTAAGTGGCACCGAAATGGATGAACAATGGTATCTCAGAGAAAAAGGGTCTAATCAGCATCAAACTTGGTATAGTAGTTCACAAACACAAATGGGGACATTTTGCAAAATGTTGTGCAATATCCAAAAAATTTACTCAAATGCAGGTGAAAATTGCATAAGGACCAGAATCCATCTTCAATGTTAGAACAAAAATGTACCTATGTTCAGGTGGTGCAACAATCACTCATTGGTGATAGTTATTAGGGCCTGAGCCCGAATGCACTCCGGGGCGAAGACCCTATTGTGTTTGCTCGACACACTCGTTTTAAACTATTATTCCCCCATGGAGTAGAGAACATTCTAAAATCTTACATCTATGCATTACTCGACATGAGAGGAATCTAGTGATAAAGGCCATTCACTTCTGTTTGTGAATGCTTTATGCATAATTGTTTAAAAAAAATGTTCAATTTACTTTTTCAAACTCTTGCTATGTCCAACATGCACCAACCTTTGCACATGATAAAAAGTTATCTAAAAACTTTAATACCACAAGAATTGCAAAGGTTATTGAACTACTATTTCTAGTCCTAGTAGTACAAATGATGTACTGTATATTAACTGTTAATGAAAAGTTATTATAGTATTATTATAGTACACAGTTTCACAAAATTGGGCATACTATTAAAATTCATATAATTGTGCATCCCAAAGCAATGTGAGGCAGCAGAGTAACACTGCGTGTTGTTATTTTCTACATTAAAAATCAATCAAATCAATGTGTGCATGTAGTGTACCAGTAGTAAAGGCAACAACACAGACTCTGTACAGCAGCAGGTGAAGTCTGTGATGACTACAGGTTGTAGATGGCAGGAGAATGCTGAGGATCCTGCTAACAATCTCAGAAATCTCCTCAGATCACAGCTGCCCCACAGCACTAACAGTTCAAAACTGCTTCACCATAATGCCGCTGTTACAAGTCAGATGTGCCTGCTGCTGAACTAAACGTAATTCAGCCAGTTTGAGGGTATGGGCCTACTAATCATGTCTTCTTGCAAAACTAAAATGTGGACCAAAAAAGAACTTTCTAACGACCATGCGATAGATTATCTGAAACTGCATTTGTTGGGTGTCAAACCATACGCACCTCTACGATAGCATCCACAGGACACGCCTCTTGACAGAAACCACAATAGATGCATTTGGTCATGTCAATGTCGTAGCGAGTCGTCCTCCTGCTACCATCAGCACGAGTCTCTGCCTCAATGGTAATAGCCTGGACACATGACATTCATACAGCAAGACATATCCCAATTCTGACTTGAAACCAAGTTATATGACAAATGTTGCTGAAATTCTACGGACAGGACAAAGTTGTTTTGTCAAATTCATCATCAAGCCATGTCAATTGGACTGTGTGTGTGAGAGAGAGAGAGAGAGAGAGAGAGAGAACGAGAACAAGAACGAGAACACTTGTCTATCAGTAGAGATAATAAGCTTTTGTGTACCTGGGCAGGGCAAATAGCTTCACATAGCTTGCAGGCAATGCAACGCTCCTCTCCAGAAGGATACCTGCAGCAAACATGATGACAAAAAAAGGTTAATATCTAAAGTTTAATTGGTGAATAAAAGACCTCCATAACATGTTTATATCTTTAACTGAAATATTAAATTATTTGGCCATAACAGGTTATGTCTTCCTAAAATTCAGCCTTAAATTAAAATAAATTAAGCCTTAAATTCTTCAACAGGTGCTTATCCTTCTATCATGCTAGTAGTGCTCGCCACAGTGTACGGTGTTGTGTACCGACATAGTTTGCACAGTTTTTGTTTTATCCACAATCGTCTCACCGTTGCCTTGTCTTTTACAAGAAGCCAAAATAAGTCCACACAGCCAACTTGTTCGATGAAGGAGCATCCGCTACTTGTTCGACCTCATCTTCCTCCATTTTGAAATTGTTTCGCTTCTTCTTGGTCTTGTAATGTGTGTACAGTAGGCGAGAGGGTCAAAATTTATCAGTGTTAGTGGTGCGTGGCGCCGGTTCGTGTTTTTTTTTTTTTACATTGATTTTTGTGTCGTGCGTCTTTGAATTTTATTTCGTCATTTTTTTATTTCGCAAAATTTCGTGACGCAAAATATCTGAAAACCCCTACATGATATGCATTTTGGACTATATTAATAAAAAGCATACCCCAGCCTATCCTAGCTGCCTTTGAGCGAGAGGCAGGGTTCACCCTGGTCACCAGACCATCGCAAGGCCAACATTTATGGACTGACAACCATTCGCTGTCACAGACACACCTACAGTCAGTTTAGAGTATCCAATCAGCCTTGTCCCCTCTTACATGTCTTTGGACTGTGGGAGGAAACCGGAGTACCCAGAGAGAACCCACGCAGGCACAGGGAGAACATGCAAACTCCACACAGAAAGATCCCGTGCTCTAGGCGGGGCTCAAACCCAGAACCTTCTTGCTGTGAGGCGACAGTGCTAACCACTGCACCACCATAAAGCCGTGAATTGTAACATTCTAATCAATTTTACCTACATCATACTGCATATTATCTTTGGAACAATAAATCGTGAGCAACGCTTCTCACCTCCGCAGGGCATGTTCTCCTCTGAAGCGAGGTGACAGAGGGCCCTTCTCAAACGGGTAGTTAATGGTGGCAGGCTCTCTGAACAGGTAGCTCAGCGTCATGCCCAGACCTAATATAACAACACAATGGAACATGTGACTCAAAAATACCAAAACTACCAATTTGGTATGCTCATGAGTATCCATTTGCAAACAGTTATTCTGCTGTAAAAGGGGTCCATGTGTGGGGCTGACCTCTGAAGAGCTCTGTCCAAAGCAGTGTCTGAGCAGCTCTATCGGTGATGGACTTCATGTCTGTAGGGATCTCCTGAGCATTCACATACTCTATAAAAACACACATTCACCAGTGTTTTTTGAGTTGAATCTCTTTTCACTTACTCATCCTTTCTTATGTTCCATTTCCAAAGCCAATAATGTTTGATGACACTGCCATTTTAGCAAGATGACTATGACTGCTGGTAAATATATTGTATTCATGGGCATCATTACAGTCCCTATTTTATACTGGTCCAGTTGTCTTTCTAAAGTGACAAAAAAAATGTACGTGAGAGTCCCTTTTCTGGAGGAGTTCATCGATATCAAATTGCAACTGTGTTTAAGGAAAGAGAGTGGGACTGATGCCTCATGGAACATAATCTGTTTTTTGGGCTCACCTCACCATCACTTGGAAATCCAAAAGTCATCATATTGGTGTAATTTTAGTTTTCTGAGAGACTAATGCTGCCATGTGTCATCATCATTCCAAAAAACATATCAACTTTAAAGGAGGCCGAAAAATGTGCTCCATACCTATTGTTGCCATACAGCATGGCTTAGAAGGTAGAGTGGTCACCTAGGAATTGGAAGATTACTGCCTCTCTCCCCTGGTTTCCCAGAGTGTCCTTGAGTAAAACACTGAACCACTTATTTACTCCTGATAAGCTGGTTAGCACACTGTTTAATACCATGAAGGTAGAAATCTGATCTCCTTCATGTTGCCACCATGGCAGTAAAATGCTCAAGTCCACTAGTTCACTCCACTGGTCTAGTTTTGAACAGACATAATATGAAGTTATGTCAACAAAGGTTGGCTGCAGTTTGCTAGGGTTTCTCATAATTCCAGATGCTAGCTAAGTCCATTTGCATGAATATCAAAACAGTCAAAGCTCATACACAAAATAAGATCATCAGATAGAAAGAGACCCAAATTCTTCGAGACACATGAATGGCAAAATTCCAAAACACTGACTTGAGTCAGGTTCATATGTTGCAGCACTACTTACTGAATCCTCCTCTTTGTGCGGACACACCGAAGGACCTCACTAGATGCTGACTGGCCACAAAAGTACCTGAAAGTAAATATCAATTTAAAAAATTTAGTTTCTGGATTTTCTTTTTGATATTCTATCTCTCGCTGTTAAACTAAAGCTACCATAAACATCATAGACTGTTCATGTCAGTGTGTTAACTTTCAAAATCAGCGGGGATCAAATACTTATTTCCTCCACTGTACTTACCTGGTTTTGCGGAGTACAATAAACGCAATGTTGCAGCCATCACGTGTTTGAAGCTGAAATTAGACACATTAAGACACAAAGACTGACTTCAAAAACCGCCATGCAAGTGTATCACTGTGCAACCACAAAAACATCCTTTGAAAAAAGATAGATCCTTGTTCATGTAAATAATAATTCACTAGAAGACAAAGATGGCAACATGATGTCTGCAAAATATCAACAGAGATATTTTTATTAGTCCTTTACATTAAGTATTGAACCATACACCGAAAATGCAGACCATTAACTGCTTCCAGCAATGCTGAACCGAGAGAGAACTCTGAGTTGGTTACCTCATCCCATTGAAAGTTAGCGTTGGATAATGGGGCGATTAGTGGAAATACTGACCCTGAATGACTCTCATGACAAGACTTGTATGTAACTGGGTAGGATATTTAGCTAGCAGACGGTTTTCTGGAAGGGACAAATAATCTTGAGAGTGGTGGGATTGGTGTCTGTGGCTCCTAATCATATATAGGAACTCAAGGTGAAGTGGTAATATAGCTTATGTTTTTAATCATGGTGATATTTATCAAACTGTCTTTGATTTAACTTGACTAAGCTAACAGTAGCGGTAAGTTACGTTAACGTAAACGAGCGCCACTGTCAAGGACTTTAGCGTAAAGGTCGCCTCGGGTGGATTCAGAGTCATATTCATGCTTTAAACCATGGTTATAAATGGGAATGAACTCTGTATCTATCATGACGTATTTGAAACGTGCAAAATTAATAAGACTGAGATTTTGATTGTCAAACTCACCGAAAAGTCGCTATTTGGCCTTCTAAACCAGAACAGCGGACGATTTCTTCTTCGTCGTCGTCGTCGTCTACTTCCGCTTGTGCGTCTTCCTCCTTCTTTGGGTGTATAGATGGTTGACACACCAGCTTATTTGCACATTACCGCCACCTATTGGACTGATATATGGAACACTGGGTTAGCGAGGGAAAACATTCTCTTCATTACTCCTGTTGGTTTTTAAGTTATTACATTTTTGCACCCTCTATTTCTTTCCAGACAGATACTCAATGTAATATTTTATTTGCCATCATTTAATCCACATATACATGTATATTCCCTCTTTTAATAGCTGCTGCATTTTTTTTCATTTGACATTTAATTTTTTTCAGTTTCTTGCAGTGGCATACATGTTTGATTTAGGCCTATTGTCCCATCCTCAGATGAGCAATTGCCTTCTTCTTCTTCCCTGGCCATTTTTTTCTCTCATCTGCATATCTTTGTGTCTTCCTTTTACTTATTTATTCATCATTCATTTCTATTTTTTTTTATTATCTGTCCTTGGCCCCTTAAAAGCTTGTCCACCCATAAAAAATAACTAAACTACCCATCAAACCCTTAATTTTTAGTCCGCATTTTAGACTATTTTGTCAGCAATATTTCATAGATTTAATGGTAGTGAGTGCTGCTAAGCTTTCGAATGCAATTAACTATAATTTGATTATTTTAGCGTGAATTATTGCATTGTTGTCTCCTAAACAACAGCAGAGCAATTTACAACTTGGAGCTCAACTGAACAAATGACATTTGACCTCTAATTCTTTTCTTCATTTCTACCTGAAATTGTTGGATCAAAACTGAGCTCCTGCATATGATCAGACTCAGGGTCAGTTCTCTGTACTGAGGGAGAGAGGGAAGTTTTCCATCTACAATCATTTTTGATTGTTGTATGGACAGGAATATCTCTCGGATAGCTTATTTTCATGATTATTGCTGTTATCAATTTATGCTAAAGAGGAATCATAGAAATGGTAGGTAAATGTAGAGGCTGAGCTGGAGGCTTACAGTGTATGTCAGAGCCCTATCAGTTGAGTTAAATTGAGCATGTGGATTTTAATTGACATTTAATTTGAAGACACTCACATCTGATCCCAGGAAACCCTGTATAAACCACCACTGAAGGCTGGAGACCAGTCGTTTTTAACAGTAAGTGTAGTCTTTTTGTTTTCAAATCCTGTACATTTGATGATTTGACCATGTCTGTGTCTTTGCATGAGTAAGGTCTGCCTATATGAAGAAAAGGGGCTGAAGTATCACAGAAATGCTGTTTTCAATGTTCACCCAGTTGCCTGTAAATGAGAAGAGTTGTGCACTAGTGTTACTTGCTCAGACATGTTGGTTGTGAACAATAAATGAATACAAGTGTCTTAATTCCTCTACTAACAGTATTTCAAATGGCTTTTTTGGGGAAGACTAGGGGTTGATTGGTACACTTGGTACTTTAACTGGGAAATTTTAACAGCAGCAGTCCAAGGTTTCAGCTATACATACATGTATTTTAAGTAGGGTTGCACACTTAAAAAAAAAATGTAATAATTTTGGCTGTTATTGCCACTGATGTATGATTTGCTATATTTCAGTACATTTTAGTTTATTATTCTCATTTCAATTAAAGAAACATAATGAAAATGGCAATGATGTGATTTTTATCAGGATCTGTGTAACATAGATGTTTATGTAAGTCAGTAAGATACGATGTATATGCAGGGTAATCTCCACAGCACCAAAATGTTTAACTTTAAATATCATTCTGTTCTCCAATATGCCTTAAACAAATGTTGTGCCTTATTGCAATATGACAATTGCTGTAAGCCCTAATGTGATTTTGATTAAATCTTGCGGGGATTGGTTATGTTTAAAAGGGGAAAAAAATATCTGTGAACAAAGCATTATGGTTAGCTTAGAGAATATAGAACTGAAGTTGTTCTGAAGATAAGCTGGCTTCGAGAACCCCCCCCCCCCCCCCCTCGGAAAAACACAGCTATTGAGCCCATAATCTAAACAGCTATGCTCTGTATTCCTTGTTTCACAGTGAGCGAGTGGTCTAATGTGACTGCTCTCATGGAGCGTCCCTGGCGTGAGACAGAGAAATTAGTGCTGGTTGCTGTGCTGGGAGTAGAAATGGTGATGGGAGTGGTGGGGAATTGTCTCATTCTGATGGTCAAAGTCATGGTAAGGGGATGAGCTTGTTCATTACAAATTCACTGAATAAAGAGAGAGGTTGTTTTTATATTTGTTTCACTCTGATTATTAAAAAGAGGAAAATGTAGGATTTACCTCTCAATTATATGCCAAAATGTACATTTATGTGAACAACAGCAAACTCTTCAAATAATTAAACTTTTTTTAGTTTGAGTGGCGCAGATCTCTGGTTTTTGTTGTTGTTGTTGTTTTTGTTTTTTACCAACAATCTTCTTTGACTGTCTCCTCTGCTCCAACCTCTGTGCTGCTACACAGCAGAGGTCCTTTGTATAATCAACTTTAGAGTCTTGCGATTTCATTCCCTGTATATCCATTCAGCAGATCTTTTATTTATAAAGAATATATTCATGGTTACAGGGAGTGAATAAATTGAGAGAGCACCTTGATGACAAATTTATGCTTTCAGATATCTATGCTAAAATAATATGCTCAATAAATAGATGTATTTCAGTCTAAGAGTTGTCTAATGTAAATACACTTATTTAGTAAAATTAACAAAAAATAAATAAATGCAGATAAAACAGAGCAAATAGAGATACAACTATAAACAGAAATTTAATTTAAAAAGTTTAAACCATAAAACTTTGATGATAATAAAGCCAAACTAAAATAATAGGCTTTTATATACATTTAAAAGTATCAATATTTCCAGCTCCTGTCAGATCCTCTGGCAGTTTGATTCAGCATTTTGGATCATAATGACTAAAAGCTGAACTACTCAAACTCTTAGTTCTACTCTTTGGAACAGATAAAAGGGAGAATTGGAGGGTCTGAGGGGTCTGCATAAAGTAAAAGCATGTCTGAGATGTAGTTCTGTTGCAAGGTCATGCAGTGCCTTATAAACAAATAAAAGAATTTTAAAATCAATATGAAAACTAACAGGCAGTCAATGTAAAGATTTTAAAGCAGATGTATTGTTTACTCTCCTTATGGTCTTGGTCCAAACTTCTGCTGCAGAATTTTGAATAAATTGCAGCTGATTAATTGTATTCTTTTGTAGATCAGTAAAGAGAGCACTGCAGTAGTCTTGCCTGCTAGTTATAAAAGTGCCCATTAGTCCCTCTGCCTTGCGAAGGTGACGATAGTTACATATTTACCATCTGCCTTGTTTCTATTGGCCAGTCACAATACATCCCAGAAGGCGATGGCGTGTATGGCAAATCAGCTGGGTAGATCTGGGTCATATTCCTCACACATGTGACAGTCCTCCCTCAAGCAGGTCTGCGTAGACAGAGTTGGGTGCACCTCACATTCCCCTTCCACATTGTACGATTTCGCCTCAACTTAGTGGAGTCCAGGACCCTCAGCTCGAGTGTATACATGGCACAAGACTTACTATCGTCATCATGCTTGTTCTGGATGTAGCAAGAGCTTTGTCCTAAAAGAGCTTTTATTCTTCTCCACATGCAAAATATAAAGAGAGAATGTATTCTTTATTTCTTTCTTTTTCAGTGCAAGGGTCAGTTCAGCTGCCATTACTGGCTTCCCTTCATCAGCCTCACCTTGTCAGATTTAGGTACAACATACTGAGACCAATGGATGGCAAGTTTACGTATCCATCCGCCAATCTGTCATCATCTGTTACTTCCTTTAAAAAAAAAAAAACTTTTTATATCAAAAGTTTATTGCCAACCATCATTCTGATAAGGAACAACTGTGTTGTGTAGGCTGCTCTCTCCTCATCATCTCTGGTTCCCTGTTTGCCATCCTGACTGGAGGTCAAAGGTCGCCATGGTGTGAGGTCGTCAGTCTGCTGAAATTTGCTTTCATCACCTCCTCTATAGGGAGCATAGGTAACTAACTTAACATAAACACACACATATTCACACACACACACACCCCACACACACACTCCTGCAAACTACATCATCACTAAAAAGCAGAAGCATCAAGAGGTATTGGAATGAGGCAAATATCACCCAATTAATCTCAGTGCATACTTATATAATCCAAATTTTCCCCTAGAATTTTGTTTTAATGTTGTTCTGAACTGCTTTCTTGAATTTTTTTTTAACATTTTCATTTCTGAAGATATAAATCATAAAAGAGTAGCAGCAAATCCCAAGTTAACCTGTATGCAAAAGGCTGTAACTCACAGGAACTGACTGACAATCTGTAATCATGTTGGCTAGGATTTTGATGAGTTAAGATGCAACTTAAAGCAGCATCAGACTTTCTTAATGCAGCTAACTGAGGTTGTCATGGCAACCACCATCAAAACAGTGGGATTGCCATAATTCTATCATGTGTTTTTCACTGTGTGAGTTGCAGTTGAAGCTTCCATAATGGCCACAGGAGTTCGCCTGCCAAACTCATCAAGCACTGTACATGTGTACAAATGAGAATGAGTGAAATGATCAATCCTGTGTAATGTAAGCCTCAAACCTGTATTAAAGATCATGAGAGAAAAATGTAATAAAACTGGACACAGGTCACATCCTCTCATCTTCAGAGTTGTGATTTTTTTCCATCACTGATATTCCTTGCTTAATCATTTACAATGCAATACAGTAAGTATGGAAATACTATTCTCCCCAGCCTTTTTCAAGTACTGTATATCAATATTCCTTAACAAAATGTCAATACATCACACAATCACGGTGACAGTTTATTTTATTTTCTTTGCAGCCGTCCTCTGTGTGCAGCGACTGATAGGTGTGGCTGCTTCCAGAAGTGCGGTCTTTGTTGTCATGGTGACAGCATGCTTAGCCTCCTGGGTGACAGGGGTTGTGTTTGGGAGTGTGCCTGTTGTCTATGACTGGATCCGGTATGTATTTACAAAATGGTTTCCTCTGTTAGGGCATGTTGGTTCCACTGTATTGGTTTCCATCCTTCTTCTCCAGCTATGACCCTGCAGAGATGCTATGTGCCGTCTTCTGGGAGAGCAGCTACTCAGACATGTTGGTCTACATTGTCTGTGCCTTCTCCATCTGTATCTTTCTCCCTTTAATCCTCATCCTTTTCTGCTCTCTGCTGAGTGCTGCTGGCTGCTGCAGGAACTGCAAAAGGTAAAGCATTCAAGAAAAGATCCTTTCAAAATGGACTCATGGAGGTGGCCAGTAGGAGATTAAATTGATGAGTCTGATTCTTTTATTGTGTTCAGTAGAATTTTTGCCTTGGGTTACTTGTGCAGTCATACTCTCTGGATTACTTGTTTATATTTCATACGAGTATTGCTAATACAAGTGACCTGCAAATATTCTCCCTTTTTTGTCCACAAAAGGAGGCATTATCTTCATGTAGATCAAAATGTTTGTCTCCCGCTTGTTTTAGTCATCAACCATGCCTAAAATTTTCAAATTGCTGCCTTATATCTTTGGAAGTCTCAGAGATCTCACAAAACCACATAAAAGTGTGTCTTTGTCTGTACCATGCATGTCCATGGACACAGTTTGAATAATTTCATAGCCTACTCTACAAGCTAAATCTGCATGATTACTGATTCCAATTCAGAGTTTGCTGTGATTTAACTGCAATACACATGATGCAGATTTTCTTTTTCAGATTAATCTGAGAGAGCAAGGACATTTCTCATTCAAAGTTAGTTACATTTGAAGAATCCTAATGTTGAAAGGTTTTCGTGAAACAGAATCACTAAAATGTCTGGCTCAAGTTCAGTTCTTTTCCATAAATGACATTGACTTTATTCTAATTGCCCTATGGAACAACTTCCCTTCATGTTTGGTGTAAACACAGTCATCACTGATTATGCAGTGCACCCTTCTTTATCACTATTTTCAGTCACTCCAAACACAGAAACAATGAACTGATTTCAAAGGAAAATTAAAAATAGACTCCATCACTGTAATGACTAAAACAAACCAGACCTTTCCAAGATGAGCCTTGAGCACAGTGATGCTCAAAATCATTATCAGAAATTGTTCAGTTTCACTGACCATGTCAGTCATGTGAATCAGTGTTTTTTTCATGGTCCATCTTCTTCCCTCGTTATGTAACAACACAGTCTTACAGGCATTAATATGACAGAAACACCATACAACTGAGTAAAGATGTTGAAAATGAAAACTAATTGCATCAGAGGCAACGTGAAGCAGCAGAGCAACAATGCGGGTTGTTTTATCCACATTGTCTTTTTTGCCCAGAAATCAAATTCTTTAAACATCCAATGTACTTAAGCATTACATTGCAAACAGGTGGGTTTTTCTTAAATTTTTGTTTCCATATTCCTATCTTGAATCAGTGTAAATCAATGGCAAGCATTTGGTTCTTTAAAGTGCACACTATTAAGACTGTAAGATTCATAGGGATACACAACACACACATTCTGTTTGTTACACAGGGACAGGGACATGCAGTACTGCAAAACATCACACTATAACATGTGAACATGTAACATATGAACACATATGAACATGTGTACAACATATGTGAAAAGAAATATTGTCCAACACTTCAACAATTTACCCTGAAAATTACAAAGGCTGCTGTTGGTAATTTTAAATATTCAAAGCATGCAGTAATGTACATGCAGCAGTCATGGCACATTTAAGCAGCATAGTTTTTAAAATTTGTGTAAACTTCATGTGATTCTACAATTCTACAATTCTACAATTTCATTAGGCAGACACTTTTGTCCGAAGTGACGTAAAACACATGCAAGAATTTAGACTGGAGGGACAGCCTTATTAACTACAACAAATCAGAAACCACGATAATAACATGTCATTCCTAAACTGTGCAATATTGTTAAACTTATCTTATTTTTTAAAGTCTGCACTTTACTAATTATTGTAATTTGTAATTTCTTATTTTTATAGTACTTTCAAGAGCAAGTTTAAAACTGTAACAACAAAATTTCCCCCCAGGGATTAACAAAGTATTCTGATTCTGATTCTGATTCTGAAAGTGCTTCAAGTTTGATTGACCATCTAGTGGCAGAAGAAATGCCTTTTTTTTTTTCTATAATTTTACCACAAATGACCACAACCATTAATTCAACATCAACAATATCTTTCAACATTCAACACATTCAGCATTGTCTGTGCTATGTCTTCACTAAGAATTGGATCTTAAACCTTCCGACTTGTTCCTACCCCTGAGGACAAAGAAGGGTCAGATTTAAGTGCCTAGGTTTGATTTGATTTGATTTGATTTGATTTGATTCAATTCAATTCAGCTTGCAGTGGAAACCAAAAGGCTCCAGTGAAAAAGGAGCAGAATTTTACAAATAAAGCAATTTAAAAGACATGACAAGTCAAAAAAGACAAGTTCAAAGTTTAAAATATTTCAGGGCAAACCAAGCAAGTTCACTGTCATGCTATATTACTTTGTGTACTAAATCGTCTCATTGTACAGTCTGACTGCAGTGTGCAGGACTGAGTTTTTTAGCCTGCTGGTCTTGGCCTTGGGTTCAGCCAGCTTGTGCTGGTTCCTCAGTGTTTTAACAGTACAGCTGCCTCCTGTTGGAGGAAGCAGGTCGTGCAAAGGATGTTGCTCATCGTGCATGTCTCTGACCAGCTTCACCGCAGCCTCCTCCCTCCTGGTCTGCAGTGATGGTAAGGGTTGTGAGATGTTGCCAGCTCTCCTTCTGATGATCTTACAGGCGCGTGTTTGGACTCGTTTTAGCTCTGCCTGTTGTTTTTTAGAGCAATCCACCTAGAGCACTGAGCTGTATTCCAGACACGGCCTGATGAGAGTGGTGTACAGCATGATGAGATCCTCTGCAGGTAAACCATGTCTTGCCATGACAGTGAGGTAGTGCAGCCCCTTGGAGGCAGTTTAATTGCCTTCTTGATGTGTGTATCTCCAGTCAGATTTTGACCAGATGGTATCCCAGATACTTTGTTGTTTCCACAACAGGTACCTCCTGTCCCCCCAGCGTCAGTAGGGGAAGGTTGTGGTGGGTCTCGTGCAAAACAAATTTGTAGCTCAACTGATTTTTTCCCATCGAGCAACATTTTGTTCTTTGCTGCCCATTCGTCCAGCCTTTGTGCCTCCAGGCGCATTGATGTGTCTGATGTGATGTCGGATATGGGGATTGCTCTCGACAGCCCGATGTCATCTGCATATCCCACATCAAGGGTGTCCTCGAACACACCCCAGATGTAACTTCAATCCAGGGGCTGTGAGCCTCATTTGCCACCACTCTTTGTCTCCTCCCTGTGATGTAACTGTGTATCCAGGTTGTCAGAGATGGGCACAGTTCCAAATCCAGTATGTTTTGCATCAGGTGGTCTATTCGATCGAACGCCTTTGACATATCTGCCAGCAGTATTCTCACCATTGTTGGTTTGGAGTCGGTTTCAGTGAGCTAGGTGTGCATTGCTCTAACTAAGGCCATTGTGGTACTGTGCTTGGGCAGATATGCGTATTGGTTTTTACACACGTTGAGCACTGTGGGCATGAGCTTTTTCAATACAAAGCGTTCTATTATTTTTCCTACACAAGAGGTTAGAGAGATGGGACGCCAATCTGAGATTGAGCCAGGGTCTTGGCCTTTCGGTATAGGACAGACGTTTGACTCTTTCCATAATTTCCCTAAACTGTTGAGTCTCCGAATGTCTCTTAACTGTAGAAAGGGACTCTGTGGATTGTATGGAGTTGGTTCATCCCACCATTTAGAAACAACAGGGGAGAAGAGTCTAGCTAGAGATTTAGAGCCATGCTGGGTTGGGAGCACCAGTCGTCTCTCACAGGCAAAGCATAGCGGGTGAGAGCAAGTGTAGACCTGGATGAGGGATTCCAGGTAGGCAGGAGCTGTTCTTGTCACTGTTTTGCAATCCAGAAGAAGAACTTTGAATTTGATTCGAGCTGCCATTGGAACCAAGTGAAGAGACATTAACAGCAGGGTGCTTGGAGAGAGTTGCAATATTTAGCTTCTGAAAGTAAAATTTGTTGGCAGGTAAGTAAAAAAAAAAAAGACAGTTGTCTCTTCAACAGAAAAGAGTCTGATTTTCAATTTGCTCTCTCATTAAAACAACACTGTGCCCAGCCCTTGCATGTCATGCCTCCTCCTCTCATGGTAATCCAGTGTGAATGGGTCTCAAGTTTCTCCTCCTTCTCTCCCCCTTGTCTCCTGTTTGTATCAGTGATGATGAAGCAGATCTGTCTGCAGTCACTCCTTTGCTGGTGTCCTCCTACATCCTCTGCTACACTCCTTTTGCTGTGTCTGAGGTGACATACACATGAGAAAATACATCTACATCTACAAGAACACTTGTGACAACCACATATAAACTTCACTCACTGGATTTGTTGTTTCTGTCTCTCCACTAACCAATCAGCTGATACTACTGGGCAGGTTGGACCTCTCACCAGCACCTGATTGGCTCAGAACATTGTCATCCGTAATGTCATACTTGGGGTGTGGTCTGAACCCTCTCATCTACTGTTCCCATCAGGAATTTCGGCAGGCAGGCCTGGCCCTGCTGTGGACCAACAGGAAAGCACCATCAGAGCCTGTGCTTACTGCTATTACTAAATGCCACTTGTAAACATGCAAGGGTGTCCCCATTACCCACACCTTAACTCAAATAAAAGCATGACATTTCTACACACACTCCCATAAGCATGACTCAACATTGACTTAAGTTGTTTTCAGCTGTGTGTGGTTAGAAGATGCTGCTGCATTTTACTAAGTGTGAGGTAGGTTCTTCACAAAAAATTGTTAATTACACAAATTTATTTAAACACCATTTATATTATTGCCACTGGGAGCAGGTCAGGTAAAGAAGATTTATTTAAGAGCTGCTGATTGTCAAAGTGGATTTACACTCACTTGATTCTGTATATACTTTTTAAACCTTTATTTATTCAGGGTCAGTGATCAATGATCCTATATTTTATAGCTTTCCTTTAGGAATTCGATGTTCTTGTTTGCTATCAAACACAGAAAATAGGTCACTGTTTTAATTGATGTGCAGGAAAAACCTTGGAAAATTACATTTGACTGTACAAAAAAAAAACCTTTTTAAACAGTCAAAAAAAAAACTTTTTAAACAGTCAAGGTTAAACTGTTTCTTTCCTGTGAATGAGACAAACCTAGTCTGGATGCAAATGCTGAACGCTTGGTTTTTAACAGATCATAAAGTCTTTCTATTTACATAAACCTAATAATGGTTACTGGAAATAAATATTATGGTCTTGAAAGACAATCTTATGCCATATTATAGCCATCAGGGATCCACAATATTTCTGATCATACATTTTTGGCTGTTCAAAGTTGAATAAGCAAAAGATTTTCTTTTTAATAGAGAATGTCTCTTTGTGCCCATAAGAAGACATCAAATAAATTTCAACTAATATTCATATATACAGATAAAGCAATAGATGCTATCAACGTATCCAGGAAAAAAATATTTAGAGTAAAGGGACAAAAATATTAAATACTGTTAGTCTGGCTTCATAAATGACCTCAGCTAACATGGAGAACATCTAAAAACAGTCATATTTGGTCTGTGGCTTATTATAAAGCAATGGAGAGCAGACTTTTGAATTTTATTTTTCACACACACAAGGCAAATAAAGTACTTAAAGCATAAAAAAGCTGAAGGACACAAAACATTCAAAGGACTGCCTACAAACCTTTGATGAACATCACAGGTGGAATTCCTAAAATTAACATTATAAGACTAATAATCATTCTGAAATACTCACAAGTATTTTTTCAAACGAATAAATTGTTGATAGGGTTGATAAACACTTGCCCTAGTTGGTCAGCCCTTTAGGATTTATTCTTAAGGTTTTTTTCTTCTGGTTCACAGTGATTTGAAAGTCTCCCAAGTCTCCTGGCCCCTGGGATAACTTTTATTGCCCTAAATACAACAAAGAGGATCGGAAGACTTAAACGCGTGAAATGAGTGTGTATGTGTGCGTTTCAGTGACAGTACTGTTTAATTGAATCTCAGTCGCCTGCCAGAGAGGAGCACCCTGCGTGCGCTCTCTGCGTCAGAGAGGTCAGAAAACAAAAGCTAAAATGGAACTGTAGCACATCACACACTTTCGACCAGAAGTGTCCGGTGAGCCGCTGGAAAAGCCGGTACTTTGCCAGCCAATTATCAAGCAGCTTCAGAACTACAAAACCGGCACAAGACAACACAGCTAACACCAGGAAAGCCTGCGAGCGCACGTCTCCATGCCTTAGCTGCACACGGATCCCTTTATACAAAGCGAGGGCGACATGGGCACCCAGTGCCAGTTCGAACCCCCTGTGGTGTGCCAAGGCCAGGCCGTAGCTGAGGATCGAGCAGAGCTCCAGCGATGCCGCTTGTGATGTGCGCCACTTGACTGGTCCACGCTCAATGAAATGGATCCACACAGGCACCCACATGAAGATGGGTAGGGTGAACCACTGGTCGAGTACGGCAGCTGTACGCTGCAACCAGGCCAGGCGCGTCCACTGCACCGGTGCGTAAAAGAGCGCCATGAGAGCGAACACCTCCCTCAGGTAACGGCTCTGAGCGCTTTCTCTGCTGCCTCGGTAGCTCAGAATCCAGTACAGACCCATGTATATGTAGGCCAGGTTCACTAGGCTGTTGAAAGGCATCCTCAGAAAAGCAGGAAAATGCTCGACCCTCGGCTCTGCGTAATGTTCATATGATAAATCCACGTCCACCCTGTCGAAAAGGCGGGTGTTGGCTAGCGCGACGCACAGCATAAACGACACCGACACGTGAAGCAGTGCGGACTTCATTGACGGCAGATTAAAGCTCTAACTAAAATGTTTAAATCCGGACAAATTTAGATCAAAGTTCGGAGCTCTTGTTATTGTTCCGGGTTTCAATATCACATGGTAGAGTAGTGAAGGTGTAATTGGTTGCTGCATCCCTACCGCCCACCCTTTCTACAATCACGAGGACACCAGGCAGAACGAAACCTTCTACCACATGAGTTATAATCTTCAAATCTTCTTGAGCGAGAAGAGTGATTGTGATGCAATCATAAATACACTAAAGAGCATTTAAAGACGTCTCCTACAGCTTGGAAACTATGCCTATGCGACTCATGGATCACTGTCTGTTGCCATGGCAACAGTCTGGCCTTTAAGGGTGATCTTTGACTAAAGTAAGAGATACACTACAAGACAAGATTTTACATGGGATACTCAGTTGAGTGTTTTCAATGATGCATGGAGTCTTCTTGTTTCTTTTTTTTAACTGACTAAATGCAGCTGTGGCATGGCCTCCGCTGGTCTCCATTTACAAGCTATTTACATTATTTTCCATGTAATGCATTAGTTAATCAAAATTGTTATACATTTTGTCAACTTCAATCATACTATTAAAACTTTTTTAAAAAAATCCAAACAATGTCATAGCTGTAAAATAAATGGGTTCATTCATGTAGCTTCTTCTCTACCTTAGAGGTGCAGTTTTGCCTCATCCACACACATTCTCTCAAGGATAGTGAAGGCTGCAATGCAAGGCACCATCAAGCCCATCAGGAGCTGCCTTTTTAGTTTGTTTGAAGACACTTGGACTTAATCAAAACTCTAGTGGCCCCTCTCTCTGAGCCATGGAGGAAACATTTTGCTATTGAAACAGGATCAGTTGAATAACTTTACATGTAGCAGTCCTTGACTGCTGCTACCTAAAAGTATGCACTGTCAAATTATAGCTTGGTGCCAATCAAATGCACTTGAGACTATCAATCACAAGGTTTGATCAATGAGAACTAAAAGGTGTTTTCTGAACACATTAACACAAATGGTAATTCTTGAAACATCCCTGAAATCTTAAACACTTGTAGCAATTACAATTACCAAGTGTCAAACGAAAGGCATTCACACTCCTTTACGCTGAGTTTATAATTCTAGAACACACTTTGCAATACTGTTACCAATCACTATTTTAAACTCAGTTTGAAACTTTTACACACATCTAGCCAAATCATAAACATTTGTTTGTGCACACACTTTGCCCATTGGCATTCCACACTGATACGTGCCAAAAAAAAACAAAAAAACCTTTCTAAAAGTCACTCACTGTTAATCACACGTCTCCACCCATAGTCCCATTAATGGAAGCCCTCCGAGGAATTGTTCTCTGTGAGATCCTACAGGTAGAGGAAACTATTGAAGCCATTAAGCAGTAGTACTTCCAGGGTTGGACATGGTATTCCAGGTGATATACCTGCTTGTGGCTATACATGTTTACTGCAGGTATTACAAAACTTTATTTTATATTGCACTGTGTTGCACTTTAAGTCCCATGTATCTATTTAAATCATTTTTTCCTCACAATATTTATGAAAAGACAAAATTTTAGAAATAATTTGGGGGGGGGGGTTAAAAGAATTTTTTGCTTTCAGGTTTCTAGTGAGGTGTGTGTTATGGGTAGTGTGCACAGATTTGTACTAAGAAAAAACATGATCAATTTCTTTAACTGGTATTAATATCTAACATATGCTGTAGGTAACAAATCATTGCTTGGTCTAACATTTCCATTCATGAACAAATGAACCAAAAACATTTCATTTCAGTTTATGCATTGTGACTATATTGCTCTCCACAGACTCTTACACAGGAGCCAAAGCCTACTTAAACAATAGACACACTCGAGGACGCTTCCTATCCCAATATCTTATTGGTTTACAGATATGAGTAGATCACCATTATATTACCTCATTCAGTGATAGAGACTAAAAAAATTTATCTAAATTAAAATCAACAGGTTGAATTAAAAGACAAAGGTTAACAGTAAACATAGTTTAATTATAGCAAATGTATGAAGGCAGAGTAGAATCCAATTAAGTGGCTGAAAAAAATGAATCTCTTCTTGAAACATATTTATCTCCATACAGTAATTTATTCAATGCAAAAGCTGCAATAGTTTTCACAAATATTTAATTGGAATATAATGAATACAATGGTTTTAAGCTCTCTTAAAATATCACATTATATTTATCAGGAATACAAAAAGTGTCAAAGAAGAGTGAAGCTACAAGGGAAAGTGTTAAGCTTCAGAGCTCTTATCTGGTCTTGGTTCCGCCAAAACCTGACAAAACAAACAAATGAAGAGGTCAGTTAGTAACTATTCCTTCAGAGGGCATCTAATAGAATGGTTACAGTTTGACTGATGATATGAATTTTTCCATGAAAGAAAGACAGACAGACCGACAGACAGTAGTATAGCACCTGTGCAGCATTTGTTGTCTACTTCATTTATGATGTGCTCCCACTGTATGTCAGAGGGGTCGATCAAATTTTACTCTTCCCTCAGTGGTACATGGAGAAATTCTCAAAGAACTATCATGGAAATTAAATGGTACTGTTACCACCTACGTCTCTGGTTCCTAATGCAAATGTGTTCATATTTTGCAGCCTTCACATAGATATTGCACTTTGTACTGTTATGCACTTTTGGATTTGAATGCAGTGATGTTGTCAGAGTGACTTGCACATACTTTATGATGATCGTCAAAGTTTGTTTCTTTTTCTCTACTACTCCTACCTGATAGGGATTACAAATGAAAATTAGCAGCAGTGCTATAGTCTGGCATGTCAAACTAATCATATATTCTATGTATAAACCATTGATCTGAAAAGTTTTCATAATGGGGTACCTCAGCAAACATATGCTGATAATATATCATCAGCTATAAATGACCCAGAGCAGTCTGGTACAGAGAGTCACAGTGACAAACTGGTACTGCTGGACCCATTGGACCAAAGGGCTCCAGAGAGTGCACTAAATAGATGGCTTGAAACTAATTTTGTGTCATTTTTCATTGAAAATAGAAAATCATCAGAACTAAAAGTACCACCCCCTTGATGTGTGCTTGTCACAGTAACCATGACCACCAAAAACATTTCAGTTCATTCTTCAGTTCTAGTGGACAGTTAAGCAGATTTGAAGAAATTCTCTCAAGTCATTTGTAACATACTGAATAGAAACAATTGGAAGGACATACAGACTGTGCTCCTCAGTAAGGAGACATGATGTTAGTTCATGATGACTCAGCTGCAGATATGAACTGTCAGGAGCAGCAGATGATGATGCTACAGTTTTATTTCAGTCACAAAGAACCTGTAATTAGGTTGTTGTTATTGTTGTTTTTTTATTAGCATCATAAATCAGAAACAAAATGAAGAACCTTAGACTTAGACTTAGAGAACCTTTGGTAAAATATATCAGCTTGGTCCAAAAGTGAGTCTGATAGCTACCTGAAGCAGTGCGTGTCCCACTAGAAGAGGAGGAGTCCCTAGCAGGTCTGCTATCATTGTAACTGGGAGGGTTGTAGTTGTGGGGATGGCTTCTGAAAAAAACAAAACAAAAATACAATGGAAGTGAAAGGGTTTGATATCTCCTTTTCTGTAATACAAGTTCTGCTTTCTCTTCCTATTAATCTCTCCACTGACCTCTGACGGCCGAAAAGATATCCCAGCACCCCTCCTGTTCCCAAGCCAGTCCAGAAACCATATCCTGTGTCTGGTACAGCTCGTCCTGCTGGGTACTGTTGTCTGTGGGTGTAGTTGTGATGGAAGCCATAGCCTGGATTGGCACCAGAGAAGCCTGAAGGTCCAAAATAGTTCAAACCTTCCACATGCTTGTATGAATTTTAATGCATATTCACCAAAGAGCATTTAAAGGTTCTTGGCTAACTTTCTTTGTCCACTCACAGGAATGAGTCTCAGCAAGGGACTACTGAATCTACATCAACTGGAACTGGTCAACAGGGCCCACGTTCCCAGGAAAGGAAAGAAGGACAAGGACTAAAACCGCACACAGGGATGACTGTTCTCCTTCTACAAATTACCCAATCCCCATTAGAAACAATCCATAGTTTCAATAATGTCATAATATAAACTTTTTAGAATAACCAGCTTTTACCTGTTCTTGTATTTTGGGATGACTATTGCTGCATTCCTGTCCCTGCTAGTTACTTTTTAACAAATTTTACTTTTTTGTTTGACAAGAAACTTGGAAATTAATCTTTTATAAGCATTTCAAACAACATCAAGTGAGACAGCTCAGCTAATCTACACTAACTTCAACAGACCTCAGAAATCCCATCAATCACAGTCCCTTGAAGACTGAAGTCTGGACCCTTTAAATGTAGATTTGGTCCCGTAACTCTGGTACCAGGAGTAGACCAGGATCTAACAACATGCTCAGGTCTTCCCACATCAACAAAGTGTCTTATCTCTCTAAGAGACACCTACATATTTGGCAAATTGTGTTGAAAAGATCTTCATCACTAAGCTTGAAAAAACTATCGCCTCTTGAAATAATTTTTAGAAAATGACTACAGCATCCATGTTGCATCTTTGTGTATTAGATACCTGTGAAGTCAGGTTTGAACCCAGGAGGTGGTGGTCCTGCTGTAAACCCATGGTGGTCATTTCTGGGGTAACCAGCCTGTCCATCACCCGGCCACCACTGAGCCATATTGCCAGAGAAGAACAGCTTGTAGACGATGTAGGCAAGGATGAGAAACACAACTACAACCAGCAAGCCCCCTGTGTCTTCATCCCCTGAGGAGTACCAGCTTTGGGCTGTCTGCTGGTTATGATGCTTGTTACCAGAGAAGAAACTAGAAGCAAAATCCCCCAGACCTGAGACAAACAAAGAGAGATGGATAGTTTGTGAATATTTAATGGTTTTTACATACTGAAGAGGTCTCCCATCTCCATTTTACCACCTCCAAAACCCTTGAATCCACTTTGGGAAGCCCATCCCCCTTGTGTTCTGCGGCCAGCTTCAGTCAGCTCCAGTGTGTACTCCAGCCCACAGGAGCCCTTCAGTATGTAGTCGTCAGAAGAATGGCTGAAGCCCTCACAGCTCACCTCAATGCGTCCAAAACGGTATGAGTTGTCCATCTCGGTTTTGCACTCCCACTGTGTCGGTGAAGGAGGAAAACCAGCAACATTAGTCAAATATGAATGGTGATTTATGTCCAAAAGAATGGTCCTACGGCTATACATCTGCATAGAGCAGGGGTCCTCAACTACAAATCACAAAGGTTCAGAAATTATTTTTTGAGGAAGTTAAAGGTCTATGTGCATGCAAAATGCGCACACCAAATTTTGGCGTTTTTTTCTTTAGGCATATGAGACACATAGGTTTAATGCTCGAGGGAGGTAGGTTGAACAAATACTTGAGTTCAATCTTCATTTAAGCACCGATTTTCACTGTCAATCTTTCTCTTACCAACACACTTAGCCATTTTGATTCATTCACATTCCGTGGTCGTGTTGATGGTAACAACTGGCAAAGTGCCGGCATTAGTGAATTACTGCTGCAAAATTGATAATTCTCAGTGCTCCTATTCTTGTGTGTGTATGCTGTGATGCTGTGTGTGCAGTCTGGCTCACTGCTGTGAGAACTTTCTGAGTAGTAGCTCACAAATAATATGTTGGAGGAATAAATAATAATAATCGTGGACCCTGGGCAAGTTAAAGTTGGTTTTTTTAAACTATAATTTGGGTCCACTTAGAGGTGGTCCTCGATGCGGTCATGGACCGCAGTTTGCCAGTTGAGGACCAGTGGTATAGAGTACCCAACTGCCTTTTTTTCAAACTGCCTTACAGCAGTTGGGAAAAATAAATAAAATAATTCAAAAGGACCATTTGATTAAAAAAAAAATGCACCAAATGGGCACCCAAGTGATGGACAACTACATCCACACACCATGGCTCTGTCTTCAGATTTGACACCTCTGGAATAAAACAATAAGTGACTAAATGTCGCACATATTAAGCAGCCAGATTCCACTCTGTCTTTCACTGTCTGTTAAGTGTGTGTGTGTGTGTGTGTGTGTGAGTGTGTGTGAGTGCGTGTGAACGGGTGAATGAGATACACTGTAAAGTGCTTTGAGTGCCGCTAAGGTATAAGGCGCTATATAAAAATGAGTCCATCTTACCACATGTCATGCTCTTGTTTTGAATCTAAAACTTAAACTATGTTATGATATCCAAATCATTTGAGGTCTGGCTCCTCACCTGTACATCCACTCCATCCCAGCCTTTGTTCTGACACTGGACCACATCTGGGACAAAGGCCATGCAGCCCGCTGAGCCCCCCACACACTGGAGCTGGAGAACAGGGCTGGAACGCCTTGCAGTTGTATAGCGGCCCTTGTACAGAGTCAACACCTGGACGTCCCGCAGCAGCACACTGCCTGCAGCAAGTGGAGAAGGAGAAATATAATGCTGTTTCACAATTAAGGCATGAATGACCAATGACCTCGTCAAGCAGAAATCCACACAGAAAGCAACAGTTTTGTTTCCGAAAAGGTAGATATTTGTATATATAATTTCCATTACTGTATCATGTGCAGGGATAGTGTTTAAGAAAAATGTATAAATATCTGTCAAAACAACTTGAACACAGTCAATTGTGTCCAGATACCGATTGAATGTTTCTTCAGTTTAAATTGTTTCCCTGACAGAGGAATGATCATTGGTGTTACATGATACTCTAGCCCCCTAATTGTAAAGATTACAATTGAGCATCCAAACGAACCTTATTCTAACAATACATCTACCCTATTTGTAATGCAAACACATAAATAAACATGTTTAAACAATGGGAGGTGAAGTGGCAATCGATCCTCCAAAAGGCCACATGGGAGAGTCGGGAAGGCCTTTTCTTATTGCATGATGATTCGAACAAAGTGGTCCGCCATGTATAAAAAATATCAGTTGTTAATTTAATCTATCTTTAGAAAGGACAAAAAGGGGTCTGTTCAGGAATACACTAAAAATGAGCTCATCAAAAAAGAGGCATGAATAAACATAAACTTCTTACAAAAAAAGATCTTTTCTTTTTGTGCAGTAACCACGGTATGAAAAGTGTGTGGCTTCCTGCTCACCTGTGACCTCTATCAACCTGCTTACCCCACACACACACACACACACACACACCATAAGGCATGACATTGACTACAACAGGGGGGGTTTTACTTTTTCTTTCAATGGCATGGTTTAGTATTAATTCATGCCTTTGTTCCTGCCACTCCCTTATAGTAATGTTGTACTGTCTGGTCTACCAAGAGTTAGTATTAAATGTCTCAAGATGTTTAAAAACTCTGCTTCCCCTGTTTTAAGTTTGTTTACTCACACCGATCAAAGGTCTAAGGATGAAGAATGTTGCACAGTGTAGAATAGAATAGAATGCCTTTATTGTCATTGAAAGGTCAGTGTGGAATATCCCTCTCTAACCTCTACCTGCCACCTCACTCATGTGGGCGGTGCCCAAGAGGTGGGTGGAGACCAAAGGTGACAAAAACATGCTGCTCACCTGCTGTTATCATTTTGGCAGAGAACAAAGGAGCTGGGGCTGCACGGTGGTGCAGTGGCTAGCACTGTGGCCTCACAGCAAGAAGGATCCGGGTTCGAGTCCCGGCTCGGGCACGGGATCTTTCTGTGTGGAGTCTGCATGTTCTCCCCGTGTCTGCGTGGGTTCTCTCCGGGTACTCCGGCTTCTTCCCACCATCCAAAAACATGCAATTGGGGATTAGGCTGATTGAATACTCTAAATTGACCGTAGGTATGAATGTGAGCGAGAATGGTTGTTCGTCTCTCTATGTTGGCCCTGCGATGGACTGGCGACCTGTCCAGGGTGAACCCCGCCTCTCGCCCGTTGACGCTGGGATAGGCTCCAGCCCCCCGCGACCCTTAATGTGTAGGAATAAGCGGAAGATGACGATGGAACAAAGGAGCTGGCTTTCCATGTAGTGCTATCCTCCCTCCAAATGTTGAGACGTGTATTTGTAATGTGACTTATATTGCTTTGGCCTTCAGTGGTTTGGATGTATATATTTGATAGTTACTTTTATGCTTTAACTTTCATTAACAGTTAGTTATTTCCCACCTTATTTCTTTATGAATTAGTGCTTACGAGTGCTGTTTGACAATCTGATTTGGTTGGAGTATGAATTACTCAGTTTAGGGATTTGATGTTTAGTTTAACACATCTGTTATCCTTGATCTTCTGTTTGCCAAATAAACCAGCTCACATAAGAACAATAAATACGCTGGACTAAAACCGCCGCATGTGCTCATTTGTTTGAACTGACAAATCATTGGGTTGTTATCACTCCTGAACCACACATCCCAAGCAATATTTCAGTCAGATACAACGAAATTGGGATGCAACTCCGATTAGTTAAAAGTTAAAAAAGAATGTACAAGGAAAAAGAAATATTATACAAGGTAGGAAAATACTATACAACAATAAATGTCCATCCATCCATCCATCGTCATCTTCCGCTTATTCCTACACATTAAGGGTCGCGGGGGGGCTGGAGCCTATCCCAGCGTCAACGGGCGAGAGGCGGGGTTCACCCTGGACAGGTCACCAGTCCATCGCAGGGCCAACACATATAGAGACGAACAACCATTCACACTCACATTCATACCTACGGTCAATTTAGAGTATCAATCAGCCTAGTCCCCAATTGCATGTCTTTGGACTGTGGGAGGAAGCCGGAGTACCCGGAGAGAACCCACGCAGACACGGGGAGAACATGCAAACTCCACACAGAAAGATCCCGTGCCCGAGCCGGGACTCGAACCCGGAACCTTCTTGCTGTGAGGCCACAGTGCTAACCACTGCACCACCGTGCAGACCAACAATAAATGTAATAATTTAATTTGAAATTGTACAGTGCAAATGGCAAAGTAAGGCACACATATTTTATGTATATATCCCAGCAGCCTTCGGGTGTTCACCCTGGATGGTCACCAGTCCATCGCAGGGCCAACACATATAGCAAAACACATTGGCGGCGCTGCTGAGAGCGATGCCTCACTCTCACTTGCCTCCATTGAGACAACGGACTGTTCAAGTTTAGCGTACATACACAACAAATGTATATGTGTTGTTGTTACATCCTGAAGTGTACCATTATTACTTTCAATCTGTAACAATTGTGACTGTTTGTGATAGCTATTTCAGGGATTTGAGTTGTGTAATTGCAAATTTCACCCTGGGCTCGATCCCTCAGTGACAATAAAATCTGGTTCTTCTTCTTATAGACAGACAACATTCACACTCACAGACACGCCTACGCCCCAATTAGCCTGGTCCCCACCTGCGTGTCTTTGGACTGTGGGAGGAAGTCGGAGTACCCGGAGAGAACCCACGCAGGCACAGAGAGAACTTGCAAACTCCTCACAGAAAGATCCCGTGCTTGAGCCGGGACTCGAAACCCGGAACCTCCTTGTATGTAATTTTCCAAGCATACAGATGTCATGTTGCCGTTTTGTCTTCAGTCCATACTTTTTATTGATGCTGTTTACATTCTGTGTTTTTTACGGACTTATGATTTTTTATTTTTTAAATTTTATTTATTTGCACCCAAGAAAATGCAGTTTAAAACGAGTGTGTCGCGCAAACATAATTGGGTCTTTGCCTGAAGTACCTTCAGGCTCAGGCCCAAAAAAAGGACAAGTGAATGATAGACATTCAGTGCAGGAGAGGTTGAAAACCCGTAAGGACTTATAAATTTACCTCCCCATTAAATACATCAAAAATACATATATTCAGAAATACAAAAAATAAATAAATAAATAAATACACAAATACTGAATCCATGAACCCGAACAAAGGAAGAAAGAAACTGGACGTTTCGTCACTTCCTCATAAGGCGATCGCTGAAGCACGTCAGGCAACAGTGGCGACGAAAACCTTCCTTTTAAAGGAAGCTCTTTGTATCCCCCCCCCCCCCCCAATGATATGTAATGTAACCCTTCATTCTAATAGTTAATGATAACTACATGTATACATATTTGTCTTGTCGTGTAGTTGTTTTATATTTTGTATTTTTTCAATTATGTATAATGTTAGCCTTCATTCTAATAGTTAATGATAAGTATATGTAGACATATTTGTCCTGTTGTGGAGTTGTTTTAGCTAAAGCGGCATATAGCAGCGGGAAGATGGTGACTGAGGCAGAAGGTGACAAAAAGTAAAGCTACAAACCTTCATTCCGACTCTCCATGGAATCCTCAAACAGAAACAGCAGCACGGCGATAACAAAGTGCTTCATTTCGAAGCTGTGTTATTGTTGTTGTGTCCACAGGAGCTGTCAAACACTCATAGACCGGATGCTGAGCACAAGGAGCCTAAACTTCCGCGTTGCGTCATTTGATTTGGTGACGCCAACCAAAGGCGACCGAGAGCTATTAAAGTGGTTAGGTAATAGACAGATATCGGCCAGCAATTTAGATTCAACCTTTTACATTCAAATTTAGATTCAAAGAAAGGACATAGTACGTCGATGGAGTAATTTTATACACCACCGGCGAAATTAATAAATTGCTAGTAATACAAAGTGTGTCAAGGAAGCTTCGTGTTTATTAAAAAAAAAAAAAAATCTGCCCTGGCTCTCTGAATTAAGTATTTAATCATCTCATTAATTCAGAAGATTTTCCACGGATTGTTAAAATGACTTGTCTTGGTAATTCAGTGTGAATAAACAGAGTTTTGAGGTTGTTTTTTGAATTAATAGGTAATAATGAGATAATTGTCGACTTGGATAATGGAAGCAGGAAGTCACTTGCCTTCCTACCAGTATGAAGATGTTGCCTACATAAGAACACGTATAAAGAGCCATATCTATATATGAGAGAATTAGTTCTCCAATAGCCTTTTCAACAGTGTAGGAAAGTGCATTCAGCATCAGATTTAACTACCAGTGACTGTGTCAGATCAATCAATCAAATCAAAATCGAAAGTTAGTTAGTCAAAAAGTTATTGTCATTGTATCGCATACAACGAAACTGGAGTGCAACTCCCTTTGGTGCAATTTTTCAAACAGCAACAGTTATATAAAAGGTTTCAGGCATAAAAGGTACAAGATAAATAGAAACATTTAAGAAGATATACAGTTGTATACAAGTATATATATATATATATATATATATATATATATATATACATACATACATACATACTTGTATACAACTGCATATATCTGTTAATATCAATATGCTTATTGTGTATTTTATCTGTATTTTCTGGTTCCTGCCATTTTTGATTGTAAGTAGAATTGTCTTGTCTAAGCAATTTTGTCTTCCTTGTCAGTACATGTTGTTGCTTTTTCCTAATTTCTCTATGTACTTGGGTGTATTTGTTTGCTACACCTCAAATGGATGGATGGATGGATTGCTCGATGCATGAATTGATCATTACAATGCTGGCCTGCATTATTTCAGAAGGATTTCACCATCATATCACCATTGACCATATCAAGTAATTGGGATTATGACACTTGAATTTCAGCAGATTGGTCAGCAAGAAGGTTGTGGGTTTCAGTCCCGGCTCGGGCACGGGATCTTTGTGTGAAGCCAGTGTTCCTGGAGAGAACCAACACAGGCGCAGGGAGAACATGCAGACTCCACACAGAAAGATCCCGTGCCCAAGCCGGAACTCGAACCCACAACCTTCTTGCTGTCAGGGAACAATGCCAACCACTGCACCACTGTGCCGCCTTCCTCCCACCAAAGACATGCAATTGGGGACTAGGCTAATTGAATACTCTAAATTGACTGTAGGTATGATTGCAGTCATATGGTCAATTTAGAGGTCAAAGTTTATGTTATTTGTAATTTGTTTCCAATCTTCTTGATTGATTTGTGTCATCTAGACTTCTGAGGATCCTGATGGTTTCATGCGGCAGCAACCCCTGTTTTCTCCGGTTCTGCTCGTTTCTGAGGACAATGGCATGATCGCCATTGGAAACACACCAGTAACCACCTTAACAATGGACAGACTTAATGAGGCACTTCTCTACCTCATATATATTATATATTACTATGCCCTACACATGACCTACCCAAAGTGCATTTCTACACAACTGTCAGTACTGCAGACAGAGGTACTTCAAGATTAAATTCATGAGCAGGATTTGACCCCCAACTACAAAAAAGCGATTGGTATGTGGAAATCATTCACTGAGTGAGTCCCTTTGTTTGTCACTCTGCCGTTGTAAGAACTTCAAAGAAAGCTGATGTTCGGTTTAAAAAAGATGTTTATCACAGTTAGACACTGATGAGATTGAAAACTCTTCCTGTAGGATATTATGCTGCAAAGGAGCTGCAACATCATGTTTAGTTGCTATGGTATGCTGCTACAATAACTGATGTATTATTTTGATAGTGAGGTTCAAATCAAAACTGGCTTTTCAATCTGTTTGATGATGATGGATCTGGAACGTGAAAGTGCTCCTTTTTTGGATGTTGAATTGAGCAATTGTATTGCAAAGTTAGTAAAAAAAATTTCAAATGAGAACATTTTGGTATCTCGATTTAAGACAACATCACCTATATTTGTTATGCTGTTTTAAGAAATTGTCTTATTTTAACTACTTGTATGCTCATCATCAATCCCGGATTAAGGTGTCATTTCTTATTTAATGTAGCAAATTAAAAACAATTTAGCAATTTAATTTAACAAACACAAATTTAATTTAGTGAAGACATTTAACTTCTAATTTTGAGTAATTCAGTCTTAAATTAGGGTTTTTTTCATTGCTTGTTTTAGAAGAATTTGGATTAATTTAAGATTTTCTGTCTAGTTTAAAGTCTCATTTTAGTCTTTAGGAGCTAAGAAATTTGGGCTTATTTCAAGAATTCTTGTCAAGTAAAAAAGCTTACCCCATTCATTCAGAAAAGTTTTTTCTCAAGTGAATGCAATGCCTCCATGTGTCCGACAGTGTTTCTCCCACAATAAAAATGCAAGATGAATTTGTAAAAATACAATGGGACCCCCAAAAAAAAGGGGGAAAAAAAGAAAGAATTCCTTATCAATGTAGTCTATTCTCATAGTTTTTGACTTGGAAACTTTGAAGTTTGCCATATACTTGGTTCTGCTCAATAGTAGACCAAGATCAGTTACTAAAATATTGATGTCTCTGATTCCTGCTCATAGGACTACCACTTAAAATAGAGAAAATAAAGCCAGAGAGAGTTGGCTGGAGGTGTAATACCCCGCGGACCAAAATGTCCGTTTTTTTTCTTTCTTGTTTTTGTTTTCTTTTGTTTTATTGCGGCTGGAGAAAAGCCAGAGGCCTCAGCTAAGTTTTTCTGGGGCTATTTCATGTTTAACATTATGTATATTTTCTTTCCTTCTTTGTCTGAAAGTTTTGAAGTTTACATTATTGTTTACAAGCTGGTTTGCGTTAAGTTACACTTGGTGATGACAGTCAAAATTAGAAGTGAGACAAGTGAGATGTTGAGAGTACACAAAGCATTAATAAGAGGCATAGTCAATTCTGATCTAAACAAAATTACACAAGGCACTTTTTTGTACACTGTAAAATATGACTAGGAACTATGTCACATGCATATGTTGGAACATCAGTGGATGTGGAAATCCTGTAAAGAGGGGGAAGGTGTTGACCTACCTGAAACATAAAGCTGATATTGCTTTCATACAAGAAACACATTTTGTAAAAGAAGAAGCAGTCAAATTGAAATGGGGCTGGGTTGCTCATATTTACCATAGTTCTTTCTCCAGCCAGCGGAATGGGGTAATTATACTGGTGAATAAAAACCTGAACTTTGTTCTGCTTAAGGAGGTCAAAGATGATGAGGGCAGGATGATATGCATTCAGGCGCTGGTGAATGGGACTAAGATGACACAGTGCAACATCTACGCGCCGAACAAAGGCGATCCAAATTTTTTCCACGATGTAAATAAGACACTGGGTGAGATGGAGGGTCAAATAATACTGGCAGGAGACTTCAATCAAGTTTCAGATCCCTTCTTAGATAGAAGCAAATTTAGTGGTCCTAGAATGCCTAAGGATAGAGATGCAATGCACATGATCAGTGAGGATTTGGGTTTGGTGGATATATGGCGTCTGATAAATCACAGTGAGAGGGAATATACGTTCTTCTCACACTGCCAGCAGTCCTATTCCAGAATTGATATGTTTTTGATTTCAAGCACTATAATAAAACAGGTGGCAAATTGTAAAATTAACGCGATGGCTCTCTCAGATCATGCAGCAGTAGAGCTCAATATTAATATAAATTCTGATACAGAGAGAAAAGGTAGATGGAGAATGAATACGTCACTATTACAGGATGAATCCTTCAAACTTATGTTGAGGAGCGATCTTGTCTCCTTTTTTTAAATAAATGCTGGTAGCACAGATACTAGGGCAATGGAATGGGAAGCATCTAAAGCCTACATCAGGGTGAAAATAATAGCATATTCATCAAAGAAGAAAAAAGAGGATATGAAGAGGATAAAGGATTTGGAGACTGAAATTAGAGACCTGGAAATAGAATTAGCAAAGCATTTCTCAGATCAAACATATCGAGCTATATGTAAGCTTAAGTTTCAATTGCAAGAAATCTATAATAAAAAAGTGCAATATGCTTTATTCAGATTGGGGACAACATTTTATGAAGGGGGAGAGAAAACAGGCAAGCTACTTGCCAGGCAATTAAAGCAGCGAAATTCCCAAAGTGTAATTCCAGCGATTAAGAGGGGCGATAAGATAGTTTCTTCAACAAAGGAGATAAATGAGGTATTGCAACAGTTTTACAAAGAACTATACACATCGGACATCAATCCCACACAAGAGGAACTGACAGATTTCTTCTCTAACATTAATCTGCCTAGATTGACTCCTGATCATGTGGAAGTATTAGATAAACCAATAACAGAGAATGAAATCAGGACTGCTATCTCAGGAATGAAATCAGGGAAGTCACCAGGCCTCGATGGATTTCCTGTAGAGTATTACAAGCAGTATATAGATATTCTGGCACCACTATTGCAGGAGATATACAATGAAGCTTTTAAATTAGGATCCCTCCCCCCAACATTCAATGTGGCGCTAATATCAGTGATACCTAAAAAAGACCGGGACACAACAAACCCTGCTAACTATCGTCCGCTAAGTCTTATTAATTTGGACTGCAGGATCCTAACTAAGATCTTGGCAATCCGTCTGGAGAAGGCCCTGTCAAGTATTATACACCCGGATCAAGTTGGATTCATGAAAAATAGGTCCTCCACAGACAACACGAGGAGACTGTTGCATTTGATCTGGCTAAATCGGACAGAAAAAGACCCGGTCATTGCCCTCTCACTCGATGCCGAGAAGGCATTTGACCGGGTTCACTGAGAGTTTCTATTTGCTGCGCTGTCACATTTTGGATTTGGAACAACCTTTATCAAGTGGATAAAAACTATTTACAAAAATCCCAAGGCAGCAGTTATAACCAATGGTGTAATCTCACCTCCTTTTAACCTCACCAGGGCCACTCGGCAGGGCTGCGCTTTGTCTCCATTGTTGTTTAATATCGTATTGGAACCACTGGCCATTGCCATCAGATCAAATGTAGCTATCAAGGGGGTGGAAGGAGGGGGGAAGGAGCACAAATTGTTACTGTACGCAGATGATATTTTGTTACTGGTGAAAGACCCATTGAATTCGGTACCAAATCTGATGAACACAATACAATCATACTCCAAATTATCAGGGTACAAAATAAACTGGACAAAATCGGAGGCTATGCCTATATCTGGACTGTGTAATTCAAATTTACTGACAAATTTCGGCTTTAAATGGATACCAAAAGGGATGATGTATTTGGGGATTAGACTAAGCAGAGTAGTGGAAGAAATGCCCACACTAAACCTGGAACCAGTGTTACAAAAAATTAAAACTAATCTGGATAAATGGGGTAAATTTAGGCTTACGTTGTGGGGAAAGGTCAATGTAATAAAAATGGTGGTTGCACCACAATTTAATTATGTGCTTATGAAGTTGCCGGTAACCATATCTCCTCAGATTTTTAAACAATATGATACTATAACCAAAGAATTTTTATGGGAAAAGAAAAGACCTAGGATTAAACTCAGTAAAATGTGTGCTCCCAGGGACAGAGGAGGCCTGGCACTGCCGGACCCAAGATTATATTATATCTCCTTTGAAATGGCCAAATTAGCCAAACACTACAACACAGACGAACAGCTAGAGTGGATCAATATTGAAAATAAACTGTCATCTCCATTCACCCCTATTGATAGGTTATCCCAGTGCTCACATAATGTATTGAATCCCATTATGTCTCATTCCAAAGAGATCTGGACCAAAATACACAAAATGTATAAGATATCACATTGTAAACAGGTATATTCCTCCCTGTGGCATAACCCTTTGATTAGCATTGGCAAGACTTCAGTTTACTGGAAGGACTGGCATCTTAATGGGCTGTGTCATATTGCTGATTTGTATGAAGAGAAGGTGTTTCTGTCATTTTCTGACATAAAAAGAAAATATAATCTGAATGGAAAGGAACAATTCTGGAAATATCTGCATATCAGGGACTGTGTTACCACCAGGATTCAACAACAGGATGGAAACCACATCATGGACTACCTCACACTACCTGCAGAGTGCCATCGAGCCTCTATATTCTATAAAACAACCAACCAACTGCTCAGTGATGACTGCCGGGGCCTGAAAACAATATGGGAGAGAGACCTGGGATGTGTGATGGAGGAGGAGGAATGGCTAAAAATTATATCAGATAATGGGAAACACATAAGGGAAGCAAGAGGGAAATTTACACAATACAAACTAATCCACAGGTATTATTGGACGCCACAAAGACTCAATAGAACAGGCATAATGGACAATAATTTGTGTTGGAAATGTCAGAAAGACATAGGTACACTGTTACACTGCATCTGGGAATGTCCAGTCATTCAACCTTTCTGGACAACAATTATGGACAATTTGAGCAACTGGCTGGGAAGGGATATACCATTATGTCCCAGACTGTGTTTATTGGGGGATAAAACCCGGGCTCTCAACACAACAAACGGTGAAATTTCGGTAATCATGGCAGGCATCACAACAGCTGCAAGGACAATACTCAAACACTGGAAGACACCTGAACGCCCTGATCTGAAAGAGTGGGTGAATGCCATGGTTAGGACTGCTTCATATGAACTCATGCTCAACAGGGTGAATAACAGAGGCAAAAATACAACACCAATATGGGACAGTTTCTGGACTCATATAACATCGCCTAAGGAGCGAAATATTGTTGTTAATGTTTATTAACGCTTCTATTTGCTCTTGTACTGCTATGTTACTGATGCTACATACTGTGTACGAAACTGTCTCACAATGTCAAGTGCTGTACTGTCACAGACCAAGGATAAAAGAAATAAAAACTTGAATTACAAAAAAAATAAATAAAATAGAGAAAATACACTTTGAATCTAATGAATGCCACAAGAGCTCTCAAGTGTCAAACTGCACATCAATCATTCTATAGTGAAGCTCCACATTGATGGGGGGGGGGGGGGGGAGGGGGAGAGATTAAGTAATCAAACAAGGTTTTTCTAATTTAACATGTCCTGTATGTTCAATGATCAGTGTTGCTCAGCCATATCCTTTACTGAGGCAAATCTCATCAAGGTCCATGAGGTCTCCATACTACTTCTTGGTGTTCTTATCTAGTGTAAAGGTAGGTTTTATTTATTAATGGTGTGAGGATGACATTTGACATTAACGTAGGGAAACGTCATTCATTTCTATAAAAAACACATTAAGAGGTTCAACGGTCGTAGTAAAAATCAGCTCTTTATTTTACCCGTCACCCACCAGTTAGCCCATATTAATAAATCTGTCATAAGTTAAATATTTACATCATCTTTCAAGGTCTTTCACAGAATGCATCATGATTATACAGAAATCTATTTACAGTGTAGGAAACATTGCATACATAATCATCCAGAAATGACTCCAGAAACAAAAGTTGTCCTTCAGAAATAAACAACAAAAAAGCAGTCACATTTCCAGCATTTTTTGATTTCTCCACCACAAGCTGGTATCATTTTTTCTGTCAGGCAGTTACTTAGTCACAGGCAACTGGTCAGCTACTGAATTACACAACGTGCTGGCAGATGAGTGATCGTAGGACAGTTTAGAGCAAAGATTCTCTCCCAAGCAAATAGAAATCAGCAGCTACTTGAAATGCACTTGTCTGCAACATCCTGAGACTTGACAGTTTCCACTGCTAGAAATAGACAAGACACTACTGTTTCTATAGCAACAAATCTGTGCTTCCATTCCAACTGCTGGCTTTTTTGTAGCACACTGACTGTTGAAAGAGGTAACATGCCTTACAATCTTAGGCCAGTTAATGGCAACTTGACAAGTCACAAGTAGCACCCCCAGCTGGCTGAGCTCAAGCCAAGATGGGCCAGTTAACAGAAATGATGGTCAGAATGTTTTGTCTGTTTGAGAATCTTTGATCAACTGAGCCTTTAAAATGTGCTCCCTCTCATAGGTTTAAGGCCTTCGACAGAACCCCAATGTCTGCAGACCATTCAAGCCCACAATGCCAGTCAAACTACACAAAATAGTTAGTTGGACTTCTATTTCTGCTTCTCAAAGCATATTGTACAATAAACTGACATGCCAAGCTGAGATGAAAACTGAGGAAGTTTTCAATCAAGGCCAATTCTGAACTGAATTCAGTCCATTAACTAACAGCATCAGCTTCAAGCTAAGTCTTCTAAAACCTTCACTAGGTAATGCTAAATGGACTTGCAGCAGCTGTAAGGTTATGACAGCCTATTAGGGCAATTTTAAGTTTAACAATAAATACTGAGCTGGAAATGAGGCTGTTGGAGTCAATTTAGGAGATATTCTCTAAGATTCAAGTTTACAAGAAAACAATGCTGAAAAACCAATCCTCCTTTTTCCTGTGAAAATTTGTTTTTGGTAAATGCTTCACCTTTATTTTTAAAAATGCAAAAGTTTCTCTCCTTCTCAGAAATCCAGCTCTTTCTAATAATAAATATACGCCCCAAACAGGCTCTGTAATTCATTTTGGGTTGTTTTTTTTTTTAACCTGTAAAGGCCCTAAAATGCTGTGATAGAGTGCAAACAAGACGTAAAACAATTCTAAATGTCTAAAGCCTGTTCAATATGCACCTGTAGCAGCTCGTTACATTTTACCGCTTAAGTATGTGAGCTTACCTATGCAACCTTCTGTTAAGTTTGGCTCTTAAATAGGTTGATGTCATTTAACTGAACTAGCAAGCATGGCTTTGACTGAACCATGTTCCATTTACAAGTTACGTTCTCCTGCAGAAAACACCAGCACCCATTTACATTGGCATGACAGCACCAAATCAATCACTTCAACATGAAGCTTTTGCGTCCCCTCCTCATTAAATTTGACTCACCTGAGTGCTCTTTTCTTCTTCTTCCCCCAAAAAGTTAGATTTTTTAAATCCATGTTTTTTTTTTTCTGAAAGCCATCTAAAGCTCATTTGCAGACAAGAGTTCAAGTCTGCAGCAACACCACATCTGGTTAAACACACTGATGATAAGTGAATCCTCCACCACTAAACAGGACTCTTTGGTAAGTGAGTGAGTTCCATTGATTGAAAATATTTAGTAAGCATGAGTTGGAGTTGATGTAATTAGATTCAGAAATTAATACACTAGTTTAGAAAAGCCCTGAGAGCCCAAAAGAACAAAGAGAGATACCACGTAAACAGAGACAGGACTTGTAGCTTTAGCTTCCATGCTTCCTTCTGGTATCTGGAGTGTCTGTGTGTCAAGTGAATGCAGACTGACAAAGGCATCGTTTGGCTATCAAAGGCCAATACTCCACCTAACATTTATGTCAAGGGCAGCAGCAGCGGCCATGCCATATATCTGTAAACGTAGAGCAGTCATGTATTTGTGGAGCTGGATAATCAGCATGTGCATCTTCATTCAGTCAGAATCCCTCTCAAAGCCCTCAGTGTCCATCTCTGTGGGACATTTTCAGTCTTCATACAGCAACTATGTTGTTCATCTCCCACCTCTGAGTGGTTTTACTGGTATCACAGTCTGATATGAAGACTTTATGGAGCAGGTCGGAGCGGTCCAGACATTTGCCTGGGGAAAGCACCATCAATGCAATCATGGTGAACACACAACAGCACAACAAAATACTACACAGTGGGTCTATGAAGTCTCAAGTTCTGTTATGGACAAAAACTGTTCGGAACCACTGGACTGAACACATTCACTTGGTATCACTCTAATGTGATTTACTGTTTCTATGAAAAAAAAACCTCTTTATTGAACTCTTAGGAGTAATCTGATCTAATACATTAATACTCTGATAAATTCACTGACATACTTGATATTTGGGCAGTTCCACTAATGCAATCTTGATGGAGTTAACACAACAGATCACACAGAGGTGCAGGCAGCTTTCAATCTCTTAACATCATTTGGAATTGATCTGTATGACTCCTCACACTGCACTTAACCTAGAAAGAGCAATAAATGTCAGCTGAATTCTGATCTACAGTGTATGTAAATACTACTTCCAGTTCAAGGAATATTAGCTACAGGAACTTATCGCTACCAAATTCCTGTATTTAGAACAGCATTAAAGATAACATTCTGCAAATGACATACGGAAACTCCTTTGTGGACATATAGCACCTCTGAAGTGCAATAATTGATGGGTAATCTTGCTATTTAACTTCCGAAAATGTGATGAACTCTGTTGGGCTCTTCCCTACATGGTTCCCCTTGCACTAAGCACGTTTGTTCCCTCCCAGTAGGTTGGATTACCCTGTGCAATCCTCTTCACAGTACTATCAATCAGAATGCATCTAGTGTCTTTCCCATGGCTTCTACCAGGGGTGGGGAACCATGTGCCATGGAGGGCCATGTGTATGCAGGTTTTCCTTCTCACGAAACACTTCAACAGGTGTTTTCACTGATTAACACACCGTTATGGCTGAAGGTGTGTTAATCCCATGGTTCCCCACCCCTGGTTTATACAAACGAAACACTGCACATTACACAGCAGTAGTGTGACAGTGGCTGATATTTTCAGTGTGATGTGAAGAGAGTATTTTAACATTATGAAATACAATATTGCGTACCTTTTAATCAGTGTGTGAATACATGGAAACTGCAGTACGTGCAAGGAATGTGTGTAAATATTTACCTGTTGGTACATGAGTGAACCGGTGGAGATCCTGCATGGACGGATGGTTTGATGGATGGCAATGGAAATGGGGGGAGGGGTCTTGCATTAATAAACGTTTTCTTTAGATTCTGAATTGTGGTGAGCAGAAGACATATTCAATATATTTTAATCAGCAGTATATCTGAAAGAGTCACCTTGAAATACTTCCACTCCATGTGCTGGTTCTGGTCACAATGTGTGATGATGACAGCGGAATTATCACCTCCTCTGGTTAGGCACTGGTCATACTGCATCAGCTGGTTTGCTTCATTGATACGGAACAACTACACACACACACACACACACACACACACACACGAGTTGCCAGTTGGCTAATGCACCATACTAGATGACCTGTGGCCATTGCAGGGCTTAAAGAACAACATTTCTTTGTCTGAAATTTCTGTCTTGGTCACAGTTTTCAAGAAAAGGATAAGTCCCTAGGAGTTTGGGGGTTCCCTATGCTGCTACAGGCTTAGACTGCTGGGGGACACATCAGGTTACATGGAGCCCTTCCCTTCCCTCCTCTCCTCTCCTCTCCTCTCCTCTCCTCTCCTCTCCTCTCCTCTCCCCCTCTCTCCTCCTCTCCTCCCTGCACATTTTTGGAACTGTCACTACCACTACTTGTTGCACTTTGTAGTTTGGCCTTGGTGTCTCACAGTCTCTCTGTGTTTCCACAGATCCACCAGAGCCCCAACCACTGCCTGCATCCCCCCCCCCCCTTATTCCCTACTGTTACACCGGCCTGCGCTCCCCTTCCATGAACCAGTCTGCCATCCAGTCCCCCATCAAGCTGGCTTGCTCTCCCTGCCTCCCCTACCAGAAGCTTCCTTCTTCAGCTGTTATTAACATTTCCATGTTTCTCACATTCTGCATTGTAAACTGTTTTCTTGTCTGTAACAACATCTACTGCACGTCTGTCCATCCTGGGTGAGGGATCCCTCCTCTGTTGCTCACCCTGAGGTTTCTCAGATTTTTCCCTGTTAAAAGGGTTTTCTATGGAGTTTTTCCTCAGTTGATGTGAGGGTCTAAGGGCAGAGGATGTTGTTATGATGCCATGTGAAGCCCTTTGAGACAAACTGTTTGTGAAAACGGGCTATACAAATAAAATTGCCTTTCCTTGCCTTCCCATGCTATTTTTGGAACTGGGAAGATCTTGAAACACACACTTACCTGGTTGCCCCCCATCCTGTGGCATGGTCCAATTTCCACATTGCCTCCATTGGTGTGTCCCATACTGTCAATACAATAACTTGTCTCGAAGCCTCGGATCTTGTAAAAAAACAAGACACACTCACACACACACTTAAAGATCTAGATCTATTATCCAAGGACAACACTTTGCTCCAAGGATGCAGGATTACTGTGCTAACCACTGCATCACCATGCCTCCCTCATGAAGAACTGTTGGGTGTAAATTCATTGAAGGAGTGTGGTACTAGACCTGCCCTACTTGTAAAGTGTCATGAGATAACTTTCGTTGTGATTTGGCACTATACAAATAAAATTGACTGAGATGACTGGGTATCACACAAAATGTTGACATGTTCCAAACATGAAAGATGCAGCAAGTGAACTTGTATGTGTGTACTTGTGCTTACCTCTCCCCATTCAACATTTTTAGGAGGCAGAGGGTAGTGTAGCGGAATGTCATATGCAATTTCCTCCATGAACCATTTGAAGCTCTTGCATCGATGTTCTTCCCTAAGAAACAGTTTAACAAGAAAACAGAATACTTTCCATTCATAGCTAGTTAAAAAGAGAAGTTAACAGCCAATTTCAATATTCTAAACAGAGATATTTTTCAAGGTGTGAGATTAATGAAGCCAAACCATATTCCCAGGTGGAAACTGACATGAACAGGAACATGGAATGTTTTTGAGAGGTCTGACTATTTTTGATATCACTCCACATAGCAGCAATTGTGGAGAAAAGTTAGCTGAAGGCTGTTTTCTCTAGTCAACTCATCTTTTTCATGTAGCTAGTTTATATGCACATCATGCAATGTAAGCCTTTTGACTCAACATTAAGTAGTATTTGACTCGCTGTTAACCTTCCATCATTTGGCTGGTTTTTGTGTCGATAACTGGACATGTGTACATTGTTGTTGTTGTCAAATTAGAGTCCCTTATCTTTAAGGTGCAAGTCAGCTGCAAAGCCTTGGCCTGAGATGTTGGACCATGCATGTTTTAGATGGTTCTTCAGTTTCCACAATGTACAAGTACATGCATGCATCACTCATTGTGAATGACGGCTGCAATAATGGACATTTGAGAGTAATGTTCTCAAAGTCAGTACTCTTTGCGCAAATCCACAGAATTTTGTCTCAGAACACGGGAAACTCTTGAATGAGAAGCTAAATGTCTTAAACAGGATCCAGTGGTATAGAGAATGTGTAAAAATGTGATCTAGTGAGACAAGAACATTCCAAGATCATTCATCTTGAGAAATACAAATATGTAGATGTCAGTGTTTGTAGTCTATACCTGAACCGCTTGAGCTCACTGATATCTCCATAAGCTAGCGTGAGAGTTTCCGGACGACTGGCATAAAAGTAGTCCTTATATTCATCCCACCATACCTCCACCACACGAACATAATTCTGCATGTACGTAAACACAAAAGAAAGTCTTGCAGTATACAGTTTAACATATTAATGACATCTGTGATCGTTCAATATCCCTCAACAAATTAATTACATTCAAGGTGTTTTAAAGTGTGTGCTGTGGTACCTTCAGTGTGGGTGAGGAACCAACATGTGCAGGTGGAGGGTTTCCTTGCCATCCCTGAAGTCTGTATATATGTCCAACACGAGAACATGGTACAAAGAGCAGCTTGCCACCACACTGCCATATCTACACAAGAGGATCATTATTTCAACAATACAGGAGAGGTCATCAGACTTAAATACCAGTGGCTGTGTCCTATACCTTGTAGGATATTTCAAAATTCTCCCCTCCCCATATCTGCAGTCCAGGGTCATACAGACCAAGCTCAAAGAAGAAGTCTCTCTCTATGGCAAACAGACCCCCCGCCATGGCTGGAGACCTATGAAAGGAAACACAGACCCACAAAACAACAAACACATGCTCATACAAGTCCTTCACTCTGTAGCACATTCGACTTTTTTCTTTCAAAAGGAAGAAGAGTAATTTTTACATCATTTACTCTTTTCATGTTGGTTTGATAATCTAAAATTGAAGTTACTTTCCAAAAATTACCTTGACTTCAAGCACAGTTATTGTTAAATGTTAATTGGAACACAGAATAAAGTCTCAGAGTGACAGAGAAACAAAGTCTCAACACAATAAGAAATAAGAGAAGGCAAAGCTGAGGAGAAAAAAGCAAGTGAGATGACAAATGGGAAAGTGATTAGGGGAAAGTGTGTGTGGGCGCCCCGGTCCGAATCTGACTCACACCAGAAGCTTCCCTGTAAATCTGGTACATACCCATTACTCCTAACTCCCTTTTGGATCAAGCTCTAATCAGTTTTGGGGAACTATATTCAGTTCCTGGAAACATTAAATGGCGGATTCACGACCAAGACCTCAACAAATATAGTGCACCAAAATCTTAGAATGCCAGACTAAGAGTTGAAGACATATATGAAAAAAAAAAAATTAAAAAAAAAAACACAAAAAGCACAAGAGATTGCAGTGAAACATCAACCAAGTCCAATAGAAGAAAGTATTCCAGCCCAGAGGCAGTAAGGAAACAGGACAGTCGGAGCTACACACCACCAGAGGCAGACAGCTTTGTTTTAGGTGGTTAGTGAAGTTATGCATCATGGGTTTAACTCAATAACATATGTGTCTGCCAAATTGTAATCATTTGTGCTGAACCTCAGCTCAGACACCGTGGCTCTTCAAAACTCTGAACATGAAATTCAGGTTCTTTCTTGAAGTCAAATTTAAACAATTTGCCATATTCAGAAGCTGTCAAATCGCAAAGCACCTACTGTATTTTTCTGGACATGTCAAATTCCTTTGTTCGCAACTTAAAGCCGACTGCATGTAGGTAGGTTGAATTTGAGCTAAGATGACAAAGTCCATAATAATCAGAGGAGGCGACAAGCTTTCATAGGCTCCATGTATACTGTTGATAGTGGTGTCCAGACCACTTGTACACATTCGAAACTGAAAGCACACACCAAATTAATGCATTCCCTTGCGTGTGTTCCCATCAACATGACTGGAGCTGATACATACCCATGCCTACTACAAGGTTATTTGACTCAGGAGTGAATGCGGAATGAAGTTGTTTGCATTGCAGGAAAAAGTTTGAAGTCAGTTTGTGTTAGCAGTATTTTTGACCAGTGGAATTAGGCAATAGCAGTTGTTGGAAAAATATTCTCTCCACCGAATCATAGTTTTGCCTTTTTTCTTTTTTCAAATTAAGGCAAATTTTTTTTTTTCACGATTGTGCTGTTTCCATAGAAGTACAGGTCTTCATATATGAGCCCACCATGAGTAAAGCATGACTGGAACAAAATATGCCAAGAACCTGCTTGAAATTTTTTTCTTGACAAAGTACTTTAGAGAGTGATACACTTTATGTTAGCACACTTATTAGTATATTCCATTTCATTTGGGACATATGTGTTTTGTATGATGGCCAGGTTAGTGAGGAGGCACTAGTTTGCTGTACCTATACGGTTCAGTAATGGTTTTTCTGATTTTTTTTTCTCTTTCACCCAGAGGAACTCTCTTCCAAAGCATGCTCCAATCCCAGGCTCCTCTAGCAAAGCCGTCCTGGTCTCCTCCCCCTTGGGGCTCGATGGTGAACTTCTGGCCGTGGATGGAGTCGATCAGAGGCACCGTACACACCGTTCTGACAGAGTGGGAGTGAGCAGGGGAAAGAGCCATGCATTCAACATTCACAGTGTGGAAGGGATGGGGGGGTTGCACATGGGGGAAACACAAGCAAACAGTAGTGCCAGTAAAATGAAAAGATAATGGGTGGGGATAACAGAGACCGAGACAAAGCCAGACACAGTGGATGAAAGGGCAATTGGGATGAAAGGATGGAGATGGAGACACAAAAAGAAGAGGAATGAATGTTAGCATGCTGGCTGTCATGTGTGTACCGATAGGGCTGGGTGGTATGTTTTCTCTTGGCCTTCTCTCTCTGGCTAAGCGGAACTCTCTTCCAAAGCAGGCTCCAATCCCATGCTCCTCTAGCCAGGCCATCCTCATCTCCACCCTGCTGAGGCTCCATACTGTACTCATTACCATCTATATAGTCTATGAGTGGCACTGTACATACTGTCCTACTCACACACACACACACACACACACACACACACACACACACACACAAAATAGGTGGTCCAACAACACTGTAAGCATGTAAGTGTATTCAAGTTACAAACGTTACAAATATTTCTTCTATAGCACAAATTTGGACACCAGATGTTGCACCAGTAAGCTGCACACATTATTGGTACTTCATGAATGTGTTTTGACATCTGCAGAGACTAATAGTCAGCTAGTAAACTGTAGAAAAGAAATCATGCATAACATACAAAAGTGTGTGCTACTGAATAATTTTGCTTATATTGTGTTAATGTAAAGATACCAAACATTGCAGTTTGCATTGGGTGAGCGATGCACCAGCAGCTCAAATGACAAATCAGTGTGAGTGCTTTGTTTAAGTCATTCATCTGGAGAAAGAAAAGAGTCCAATGACTACTTCCCTTTCTTTCCATGGCTGAGGCTTGCTGCGGGCAACATCAGATTGACTTCAGCCCTCAAAGCACAGAACTACTAGACATTCTTCAGAAATCAAGGGCAAACTTAAAAGCATTGTCTTGCAGATAGATTGGAGCAAAAATAGATTTTTAATTTCTACAAAATGGCATCATCAGGATCCATTAATTGCAATAAAATATGGCAAAAGACAACAATTAAGATAAAAATGTTTAAAAAAAAACATCCACAGAACTTTTAGAAAGGTGCAGAATGAAAATCTAAAATTTACTTGGAAAAAAATTATAGTGATGAAATAATTGTTTCAAAAATTTTATCAGGCCTCAAATCTTCAAAATATTTACATTTCAGCAAGTTAGCTGGCAAACCATGAAGCATCTCTGAGCCAATGGCATGAATATGTTGATATCACACATTGACTTTGTGCTGTCTCCTGCTGCTGGAGCTCATGAGTTCTAAGGTGTTGGATTAATCAGAGAAATGGCTGACAAACTTAAGGGTTCATTCCTTTATCACTCTCAAATGCTGTCAGGCCAACAAAGAGGCAAGATGAGAGTCAATATTGGTTCAGCATGTCCATGGTGGTCTAAGTTGAAAGATGAAATAGGGGCTCAAAAGCCTGTCCGTGGTCACCATTATTCTGCTGCGAAGGTAAGCTCACATTTGCCAACTAACAATAGCAATTGCACAAGTTACCAACTTTAGCCTCTGACATATTCATGTCATTATTGTTCGTGTGACAACATCATGAATTGTACTGCAATAACATAGCTATTCCAGAATTGACCATATGTGGTTAGTTGTGTCAACCGGGCAACCAGTGCAATACGACTTGTGCGGCAAGGATGAGTGAGACAACCTTTAACCAGGAGGTATAAATATAGTCCATTCCAACTTTAAAACAAAAGAAGAGTAAGTTGGAAGCAGCAGTAATAAAGACACATTTCCCAAAGATGACTGTGGTATCACAGAAACTAATTCATAGCCCCAGATATATCGTAGGGACAGGGATTCAATGTTGTTATTTAGGACACGGCTGATGACAGAAATGGCTGAATGGACTGTTTCTAATATAGACAAGTAAATAAAAGATAAAAAAGGGTCCCACAAGACAGCAGTATTTTTAAGTGTCTAATCCATTTTTCCCTTGTCACGTGACAATGCAGCCCCTCTAATATGCTGAATCTAGACCCCCAACATTATGAATGAGGCAGAATGTGTTAGCATGCATTTTACCTGTCCTCTGAAATGGGAGCAACCAGTGGAGCATACCAGTTGATCCCAACCTCACAATGAGCATCAAGGTAGATCAACACCTAGAAAATAGACAAACACTTGTCTGTGTTCTATTTATCAGAATGTTATGGTGACACTCAGACCCATTTTGAAAAATAAACAAGTTCTTTATGAAATCTGGAATGTGTAGCCACTAATTCACTCAAAAATATAAACAATACTTTTGTTTTCACCTCCCATTCTTCATGAGTACAAGTCAAACATTGAAGACTTAAATGCACACAAGCTATTTGCCGCTAAAAGTCTTCACAAATGTGTTAAATTCAGAGGCCTTCAGCTCCACCAAGAAAATCCCTCTAGCTGACAGTTACTGCAGAGAGAAGTCTGATCTTGGACTTGAAAGTGGAAGTGAAATCAAGAGTATATTTATGCTGAGTGTAAATATTTAAACACTAGGTTACACTAATAGTAGTGAATCAGCAGCAGAAAGATATAATACCTGTCCTTTTGTGGCCTTCTTTGCTCCTATACTCCGCGCCTGGATAAGACCCTCCCTCTTCTCATTTCGGAATAGTTTTACAAGACCATTCCACTGCTTGATGTACTCCTCCAAGCGCTCTTTCAGATGGACTTCACAACACAGGAAGTAATTTCATGAATATCACCAGTTTATGTTGTTCCTTAGTTTTGCACTTGCTTGTGATAAACAATGACAAGTTATGTCAACAATAAATAATGGTGTCTGTTTCACCTCGACATCATTACTGTTCCTCCTTTATGTCATGTCATATGCACCATGGTTAGTGTTTGTTTGCCATTTATACAAAGTATTCTTTCAAAGGGGAAGCCAAGTTGCCCATCAGTTAAGTGCATGTAGGCCATAGCCAAGCAGAGAACCAGGCATCAATTCCGGCCCAGGGTCCTATTCCGCATGTCATCCCCTCTCTCCCTCCCCTCTTCCTGTCATTTCTTCGCCATATACACTATACTCTATAAAGCATTAAAAAGTGCAACAAAAAAGAAAAATCCAAAAGTATTTTCTCAAAGGCACAATCGGCTGCTATGATCGAATTGAGAATTTTGTGAACTCTCCAACCTCATAAGTCATTGATTAGTTAGTCAGGGCCAGCATTATGAAGTTTTTACAACAACTAAATACAACAAAAGTGGAATCAACACATACATTGTTGTTCAAGTGCCCAAAGAACATGAATGTTTCAGCTGAGTCCATTCTAGCTTCCCATTTTTGCTGAGTAGCAGATATTTTCTCCTTTTGATTTTTAAATAAAAATCATCATCATACATCACCATTCCTTTTCTGGAGTTTTTTTTTCTCTCCACTGTCACCAAGTACATGATCTCATGTGTATGTATTCAATCAGCTCTTCCACTCCTCTACTTCATGTGGCAAGCAGTCTCACCTTTGTTGCTGAAATCATCAATCATGACAATCTCTGCTAGGTATTTCCTGGGAGTTCTCTTGATGACACTGTGGATGGTCCTCATTAGTGTAGACCAGCCTTCATTATGGAAGACGATCACCACACTGGAGGTCAGCAGTCTGTCGTCATAATGCCAGTACTTACACCTGGTGGTCATACAGAAAACATTTCATGTGCATGGCTGTTTGCAGTTATAATTAAGAGAAAAAAATGTTTAATTTACATGGGGATTATTAGCATGTTCACTGTCTCGGACAAATGGATGTCCTTTTTTTCCATAGTTTTGCCTGCTGAGGGTTGCCTTCTTTCATTATTACTTGCTGTTTTTTGCTCTGTTCTGCTGAAAAACTGCAGATGAAAATGTAACGTATGTGGAATATGTAAACTTTAGGAAGAGGAGAAAAAAAAAGGATTAATTTGAAGAACCTGTTTAAATATAAAAAAAAATCAGCTGGGTGTACGTCCATGTGTAATGGCCCAAAAAGGTTGCCATGATGTATGCTAAATTTTTTCTCAGCTCTGTTTGGGGTGACACTTTCTCAATCATCTGACAAAGACAGCATTTGCACAGACCCAGGAATTTTTTTGAGGTCACAGAAATTATGGACAACAATCACATTTCACCATAAACTGCTATTCAACAGACAAGAGTTTTAACTCAGAGAACTGTTTCATAGTTTTAATTGAACGCACCTCTCATTTAGAGAAAGCAGAGGAGAGGCAGGGAGCATTGCTGAGAATCCTGCGCTTCTTGCGTTACATATCCACTGCAATCAGCATCATTTAAAAGGCAACAAGTGGAATGAAATATCTATGCAACTGTAGGTGGTTTTTTTTTTTTAATACATACTGGAGAAATTCATTTCCTCTGGTGGGTGAAAGGTAGAGGAATTTGCACACGTAGTTTTCAATAGTGTCAGAGTCTATCTGTGCATTAGGAGAGAAGGATATCCACCTTTTTGTATCGCTCAGAGGAAAACAGCAGATAAGCATTTCACAAAAACTGGGTGTGTTCCTTTAAGTGTGTCTGTAAATCTTGCATTTTCCTTTAATCTTCAATATTGGGTCTAACATCTGCAACTGTAAGTGTTAGCCTGTTTAAATCAGCTAGAAATGACTGCTTAAATGCTTCAGTGAATTCTTGTTCCTCCTACTGATAACAGTGGCAATGATGGGATCAAGTCCATTGTAGATTATGGTCAACATATTTTTTTTGTTTGGTGAGCTAATCAGGTTAGTCTGCAACCATGCATGTAAAGCAAGTGTGTGAGAGTAGGAGTAGGATGAACAGCACTACTCACTCTTCATGGCGTATATCACTGATGGACCTGTCCAGGGAGATCATATCACTTGCTACCATGTTGAAGCCAAACTCTTTGATGGTAGCCTGGATAGCATCTTTGTACTCTGGACCCAGGACAAAAGGCTTGGCTCCCTCTCCTGGACCAGCAGGGACCCCTGGAGGTTCAGGTTCCTTAGGCTCAAAGTTTCCCAGGATTCCTTTTTTCAGGACAGGGGTGTTGTAGTTGTGTGAGTGGGGTCTGAAAGTTACATATTGCTGCTGGATCACCTGCTTCTGGTTGGGCTGCTGCTCAGGCTTCTGGGGATTGTTGGCCCCATCTGGAGGAGACAACAAACCAAAAAATGTCACAAGATTAGAAAAATAAAACATACAACCCCAAACTAAAATGTAGTTCCTCATTCTTGTGAATTTTCCATTGAAAAAAATACAGCATACATTTCTGCCCAACAGTGATTTGCTGATTGTAGTTAACTGCTATTGTTGCTGTAGAAGAGCAGTTGCGTGGGGCTCAATAGAGTCACATTGTGACACACAACTAATCAAAAAGTTCCACAACTGAGATCTGCCTTTGTTAATGTGTTTCTCAAAAGGAAGCAGAATAAACCTTCAAAGACATCTGGTACCAGCTACCAATGACGGGTACATATGTGCAAGAGTGTGGTCAACAGAAAATATTAGCTCTCGGGCTCACCCCCTCTCTTTGTGTCAACACCAAAACAGGTGAGCAAGTGAAAGCAGCAATATAGAACCACTCCCATTACACAAAAACCCACAAATACACTTACCACCTAAAAGAGTGCAGTAAATAATAAAGGAGTAGAAAAATCATATAGAAAATACAGGAGACTTACATATTGTTCCAACAACTGCAGACCCTGCAGTTGATGTGTGGGCCGAATCATTGATTAACATTTTGATTAATAGTGGACGTTTGTGGTTGGCTAAAAGAGAAGATCAATGGGGAAAATATTACTTTTAGGCTACCCTCTTTATCCAAATGGGAACAGAAGGGAGCCATAGAATGCGCACAACTTCATATTGAGCAACCTGACTTGACACACACACGTGTGTGTTTGTGATCTGTCACATCTGATGCAGACAGTAGCCCTATGACCTTCACAGTCGGATATGATGTTGGCCAGCAATTACACAATGAGTCATTTCATTTCATATAAATTGTGGTTTAAAAGTTCTGTAAACTGGATTTTATTATCCCCTTGTTCAGAGAGAGCAAAAGTGGAAGACAGAAAGCAAAACAAAAAGTAAAACGTATTTCTGACATTTTCACCACATCGGGCACAAGTCCATGTGCATTGTCAATCAGGGCTATACACTCATCAGTCATAACATTATGACAAACCACATAATATTGGAACGATCCCACTTTTGATGTCAAAAAAGCTTTGACCCTTTTGAAGCATGGACTCCACAAGACTCTGAGGTGTGCTCTGGTGAAATAGTAGCCCTTCTGCAGTCACAATTTGGCTATCATCCAATTTGCTAAAATCCTTAAGCTTGTCTATTTTTTCTGCTTCCAACACATCAAATACAAGCAAAAAATGTTTTTTACTTGCTGCCTAATACATCCCACTCATTGACAGGTGCAACTGTAATGAGATAATCAATGTTAAATGTTGTTTACTTCACCATTTAGTGGTCATGTTAAGGCTGATCAGTGTATGCTGAGGGTCCATAAGTAAAACATTGATACAAATATGGAGAAGTTCCAGTTTCAGGCCCGAAGGCAGTGGATGACATACCTAAACTCTGCACTGAGTACAACAGGCATCCACTCCCTTGGTAAACTTGTACATACACAGAAGTTGCCTTTGCCACATTTACACAACTGTGAGACTAAAATACAACCAAAAATAAACAACTGATACTGTATTGAAACAAGCTGAAAACTTGCATCTATAAAAAACATGATTGTAAGAACTCCACTACAAGAGGTTCAATTACTACTCCAAAGAGAAACTATAAACCGAACCAGGTGTCTCTTGTTTGTAATAAATGTCAGTCTCCTATTGCAATCTACCTCCATAGATTTGTTGTATGTCCCAGGGTTCTTTCTTTCTGGGCTGACATTTGCAATGTTATGTCTTACATCTTAGACACATGGACTGGGACAAATCATTTGCTCAACATTCTTAGTGAGCCACATACTGGACCATAATGATTAATATTTCTGACAATATTGAAACAGGAAATGGAACCAAACTCTCAAAATTCAGGGGATGGTATGTCATTGGGGCTATTCACCAAGCTCAATTTGTGTGGTGTTAGCATGTCTCAGCATGTAGCTTTTACATGATACAGGACTTAAGTTGTAACTAGCTTTGAGGAAAACCTCCCTTAATATCAGAAGGTGAGCAAACCATAGGAACTTGGCTTGGACCTCATACATTTACTCACCCACAAAGAGCCCAAACTATAAATGGAAGACCATGTTACTGATCATCATCATAATCAAGTTTTTGAAATGTTTTGGGAATCAGCCTGCGTGCACAATTTTGTCAATACAATGGTTTCTGTGTGAACAAGCTACTTCCAGAAAACAGCAATGCTATGAGCACCAATTTAGAGGCAGTTAAAATTGTGTCAAGGATTACTGCATCCCTGCACATGGCCAATTTTATCTCCAACTTTTTTAATCATGATGATACTCAAACTAAATGTTGAAACTCTGCAATTTCCTTACATTAACTTTTTTCAGTCCACAGTCCTGTTTCTGCACCTGTAATAAGTTCAATGTTCAATAGCCCACCCATAAAATAAAGGGTAATTGTTCAACATTTTTCTTGATAATGTGCATTGGCAAAATCATCACTCCAAGATTGCCCTTTCACCTACATATACTTTAATCACTGTCATTTGACATAGAAGCTTGTTTGAAGGGATAATAGGTGCGTTTGTCTAGGAAATGTGGCTAAAAGTGATTCAGTGTCTCACCACCATGTTTGAGTCTGATGGAGTTGAGGTCGACCTCCACCCCCTCCACATGAGGCCAGGGCAGAACTGGCTTAAACTGATCTCCAAGGTCTCCTTCGGGCAGCAAACTGTCATCCTGTACGGAAGGGTATGACATGCAGTATTATGCATTAAGAAGATGTATGTCATTAACAGTACAGCAAAAAATAAATCTGGTAATGCACCAGCTATAGGTTGAGCCGTGGTAAAAAGAAGCCTGCAACCTTTCTGGCTCAGTACAGTAAGGCAATAAATGATAAACTTACTAGATTTATAGCCAAAGGTTTTTTTTTACATCATGTTTGCAATTTCTGATTTAAATTCACATAGTCATAAACAATTAAAAAATGCCATTACGCATTCATGGAAAGAGAGCAGTGAGTAGAGACTATGGACAAAGAAAGTGTGTCAGAAAGGGAATTTGAATCACAAAATTTAAACCGAATAATTGCAACTGAAATGAATATTTCCTCATTTTGGAGCTTAATACCAAACAGTATTTGGTTCTCTGTTTTTGAAATTTGATCTGTATATACTGAGATTTGACTGCAAAGAAGTGCAATCAAGTGCTGATTCAGTGAACTCCTTTTCAGGACAGCAGTTTGCAAGCCTGCAGTAACCACTGATTTCTGTAACTTGTATCTTTTGATGTGATCAATCATTGTGAATATTAGCATTTCTCATTAATTCATTTACATGTTAAAACCCCAGCCTTCCCCAATTGAACCACGATAAATTGATTTTCTATTTTTAGAGCTTAGCACCCCAAACTTGTTACCCAGACAGAGAGAGACACATCTATACCCCTTTGATATTCCACTAGTGATGCATGGTTTGCAACTGTAACCCAATGGTTAAGCCTTGGACTGAGTCAGAAATTAGTATGATGGATAGGTTGGGTGAAATAACTCAGCAATGTGGAAAACATTAATTAGGCTAAATTCTTTAAAAAGGGAACAGAGAGGAGCTGCAGTCTGCCAACATTTTGTTTCACCACCTGACCCACTGTATTTAGGCTACCTGGTGTGACACAAGAAACGGGGGGTATTGGCAAGGACTTCAAGATAGTATCAAGATATCCCCAATGTATTGTTATATTTTGCATAGTTAACTGAAAAATTTAAAACAGAACTATATATGTATATTTGTATTCGTACATCAGATGTAAATGTCTGCTTTAAATCTCCGAGGCATTTAAGTTTCTCAACAATGTCGGCTTTTGACTGGCCATTTCCATTACTACCTTACTCACTTCTACAGTTAATGTTGCACAATGCAACAGCTATACCAACTGAAGCAGAGGTACGCAAATATATTTTATATTTACAATCCATTTCAAGCATGAATTATTATTTGAAAAATAAAAATCGATATTAAGAGCTGGAATATCAATATTCTATCGGGGGTAAAAAAAAGTGTTTGCATATATTGCCTCGTCAATGTTTTTTTCCCCACCCGCCCCTACCAGACACACAGCGTTTCTGGTGTCACGCAGACATCGTCTTGTACAGCATGAGTTTGCTGGGATTATGGCAATCAATAGCAGAAGATTTTTTCATTTTATTTTTTACTGCAGTTTGAAAGTAGAGAGTTGCAGATTAACCAAAGAACAGTTATATTGTTTTATTGACTCTTGCTCAGAGAAAGGGAGAACACAGCCCTTACACACAGCCCTGATGTTCTTAAAAAGTTTACATTTTTACATTCAACATATAAAACTTCAACTTGTTAATCTACAGTTTAGTTCTGCAGGGCACTCTACATTTCAGATTTTGACAAGATAAGGCTCTACCTCATTCTGAAGGCAAAAGGTGGAGTAAAATGCACCCGTGAGGTTCTGCAAATCAACAGGCTGGTGGAACTCCACAGAGCAGCTGTATAAAACTGTGTTTCACTGCAGAGATGCTGATGTTTTGAAGGTTGTAATTTAATGCCATTTAATTGTCCAGTGTATAAGGCCATAATGACAGACCCTGCAGCCAGTATCACAGTTTTACAAGTCATGAAAAGGTATTTCTGACAGAGACATTTTTTTAGGGCAACACAGCTCGTCATCTGCTGCGCTCACTCACTCACTCACACACACACACACTTTGAGATGGCACTGATTATTGGCCAGAAAATGGCCAAGAATATGACTTAAGTCGACCTTGGTCTTTGACTTTGATCCTATATGTTTCTTCAATAGAACAGAACAATATCAAGGTGTGGAAAGGTCATGTATATTCCTAATGAGTTTTCCCTTTGTCACTTTAGTTAGAAATAGATAGATTGGCAAAAAAATAAATAAACCTTGGGATCATCCAATATTCAGATGAGATGTCAAGAGTGGAGAACTGAATTGATGCCGCTGATAGACGGTTCTGAAGACTGCTCCGCTTTAGAAATGTCTTAAAGCAACATGGTACATATGCGGATTTTGAGGTATATCCGGGAGCAAACGGCAGAGGTCCGGGAATGTCATGGTAATGACAGTTGACCTCAGGAACTTGAATTTGACTTTATTATCTCCTCACAGCACGTTAGCTGGCTTCTCTTTGACAACCGGTGTAATGTTAGTGAAAATAGGTGAACCACAGGGTGGGCTCGTGATTATTCGCTTCAATTAGTTATGATAGTTCATACAGAAAACAGCTATCATTGCCCATTGACTTGTACCTGAAAATCTTTTATTGTGCAGTCTTACGTCTTGGGTTGGTGTTACGCTAACAATCATGCAATAACATCACACTTCCCTGAGTTGATCTTGTATGAAATGTTAAGTGAACTGCTTTACTGTTGTCTACTCACTTTTTTCCCAAGTGGATTGTCGGGGTTAGGTTTTGACGACAGAGAAGACCATAACACGACCAAACCAAGAAATGTCCCAATGGCAAGCAAACTACGTAGAATAAATCCCACTTTCAGCCTCATCTTGAAAGCTCTTCCTGTATATCCAGGCTAACTGGCCACGAGCTAAAGCCAGTTAGCTAACGTTAGCTGCTACGGAACTACGTCCACCAGGGCTCTCAGACCAGTCGCAGGTGAACGGTAGCTAGGCTGATAGCAACTAATGTAGCTGCCGATTTAAACAACAGGTCTGTTATGACTTGACGGCAGAACGGCACTGTCTGTTAAACTAGCACTTGATATTCCGTTAGACTGATGGAGGCTGCGCCTTTCCTGTGTCCAGTCTTAACGCCTCTCCTGTCAGTATTTCAGCTCTCTGCGACGAAGCTCTGCCCGAGAAGGAGGTGCATGCCTGTGGCGGCGTTAAATAGCTTACTGTTGGGCGGTGTGCTGCCAGCGTGCGGCCGCAAACATGTTGCCTGATAGGTTCATTAGTCTGATAGAGGAGTACCAAAAGTGGGGTCTGGGGGCCCACGGGGATCCGCAGCAAAACGAATAACAATAGGTGTAAATCATATTCATATTGCTCATGCTCATAATTCACTAGAATTGCACATGACGTTGGTCACAGTATCACTGATTTGACTTTTGTTTGAAATGTAGCAAATAGCAAATGTATAATGAAAATAGATAGTATGATGGTGCAACTGGCGGAAGTCACTGTAGTTTCCCTGATTTAGCGGCATAGAGACAATGCAATTCATACATTTCGCAGCCATATTGGTAAGAATGGTAACGTTTACATTTCTAAACTGATTTCAGGGAGTTGGTTCGCTTTCGGGTACTTATGATGTACACAGATAAGAAATGACATTGTCCCTTTTCAACATTATACATGTATCTGTGAGTTTTATTGTGAATTTTATGTGCTGTAAACTTATTTCTGTACTATTAATTTTAATGCTTCTCGACCAGGGATGCAAATGGATAGCATTCAGAGTCATTCAGTGACTTGACCACTTCTATCACTATAAAATAATTTCCTTTTAGTTTCTTTGGAAATGCAAAGTTTGATGATGTAAATGTTTTGTTGTGTGGTTTGCAGTTTGTGAACAAATGCCTTTGTGTGTTTGCTAGTTTTTCTTTGATTCAAGTGAAGATTTTGACCCTCACACTAATGTGTTCCTGCCGCTACTTGGGTGTTAGGGGTCTTTACAGACTGGCCTGTTTTGTTTTGTTTACTTACTTTAAGAAAAATCTTAACAGTGTGATTCTAGGGTACATCTTCAGTGATATAACCTGGGGTCAAAGGGTGGCTTCAGGTCTTTCAAATATCATACACTCACCCAGGCAATCCAACCAGGGCTGATTGGATCCCTAGCAATGTCATAACACCTGACCCTCATAGGCCAACACTTTGCTCTCCAGTCTCTTTTTGGCAGTTGCTCCTAAGCTCTTTGTATTTTTGCTCATTTCCATTTGAAGGCCTCTTCCATCTGTTCTTCCCACAGCATGTTGAGCTCAAGAATAAGGATGTTTTCATTGTGTCTGACAACATATCAGTTTGCAGTGTAAACCCTGTGATCTGGGGAGGAAACCACAACCGCTGTCCAAGATCTGTTTCAAGCCTCCAGTCCTAAGCAGCAAAGAGCATCCTGTTAGCCTTCTGGCTCTCTCTGAAACATCTTTCTCCCTCTCCACCAAATGGAATAGTATTCCTGAATGGCCTTGTTCTCCATCCTATGTGTAGGGGACTGCAGATGGTCTCCGCAATTGTCTGAAGAACCTGGTCAGGCTGCAGTTCTTTTGGAGGAACTTGATTTTTTGCAGATGCATCTACCAGACATGTTGCATTTGATTTTCCTTTCAACACCTTCTCCCATCTGATCCAGGTGCCATGACTGCCAAGATTTAATCTTGGATCAGCTCTCACAGGAGGCCAGCTCTACCTTTTGCAGCTGCACTCCTCAGTTCCTTCAAATGTAGCTTATTTATGTCACTTTGTCCCTGTCCTCGCTGCCAGACTTGCTCCAGCCACCTTTGGATCTTGGGTATCCCAGTACTGCAGCATCTCCCTTGCTCTCAATACCTTGTGCTTCTCCACAAAATACCTGGGAAGAGAATTCTTATTAGTGTGCCGTGCTGGAGCCCAGTCCTGCCAACTTCTCGCAACCTTCATTCACATTCTCCAGAGGTGTTTCTTATGGCTGCTTCGTCTCAGTGTGTTGCTTAAAGTTGTTGTTTTTTACCAGTTGAAGTACACTTTTTGATGATAGCAAGACAATTTTCACACAACCTTGATTCTGACTTGTCGAAACAAGGCCAGTACATCTCATGTAACACCTGCCCTGGCTTACTACAAATTTAATTTTGGTAGATTTATTTGTAACAAAGATGCAATCATTTTTGACAAAATATCAAAAGTGTTATTTCTGCACATTCTGTTGATAGATTTGTTTTATTTATTTCTATTTTAAATCAAGTATCTTATCACTTTCAAAATGTTGCAAGTCCTTAGACAAGAAAAACATTATTCACAGCAGGAAAGAACAGGCAAAATCTCATCCTGTGATTCAAATGACTGTTAATCTTCAATGTGTCTACAGTGAACCCCATCTGATTATTCACATATTTAACCTTGAAAAGTACTGCTTAAAAATGTCACAATGTTTACAAAATGGCATATTGTATAACACAAAAAATAACTGCGCTCAGTGCTGCACAATTAATCAAAATTAAATCAATATTTCATAATGACCTCCTGCAATTTTCAAATCACAGGAAGATGCAATTTTTGTTTAAGGCTAATTCTGAGCCAAATTCCCATTTTAAAAGAAATGTTGTGCTGCAGAGATGTCCTACCTACACACAATCATCTACAGAAGAGGAAACATCTTTGTTGGATACAGATACACACAAAAAATACATAATTATCATGTTAATGTACCTTTCAATGAAACTGAAAATTGTAAAAAAAATAAAATAAAATTTCCTGATATCGAAAATCATATTGCAATGTCACACAAAATATTTTTTTTTCCAAAAAAATTGTGCAGCACTATTTGTACTTGACCAACATACAGAATCAAAGACAGAAACTCTAGATTAGCTGTTACTATCAGTTTTTCAGTTACTCTCAGATATTCATTTGTCATGGGAAGTGTGAAGTAAATAAATAAGCTCTTTTTTTTGGCAACACAAAGGCAAAATGTGTATATGTACAATTTACAGAATGCACCAGAGCGAGTCTTATTGTTTGATATAATGGGGTTCAGTAGCCAAATGAAACTGTGTGATGACATGTTAGCATGAAATGTGGCAAATGAACCATTTTGTACCTAACAAAATTAAATTAAATTCCGAAGACATGGCATTAGAGTTCTGTGAATGTTCTCTGTCACTGTAGGTGTATTCATAACTCTGTGTGTTCCAAGTAGTTAGTGAGAAGAGAAGGGAGAGGGAGGAGAGAGAGAAGCTTTAGTCTGGATCCACCAATCACATTCCGGATTTTCAGACGGCATAACTGGCAGAGACTCCTTGGAGATACTAGAGAGAGACAGATGGATTTCCAGTCACTGATCTATTTCTAGGAGTCGCTGTGTAGAATGACACTATGATGTAGAATGGCACTATGAATGCAAAAGGAAAACACTGCAGTACCTTCAAATGTAAGTAGCAGCTGTTGTGTTTTTCCACCAGGAGGTGCTAGCTCCACAGGCCGCTGGTTGTTGCTGTCCCTAAGGTTAACATCAGCTCCATAGTCCAGCAACACTGACACCTGATCAGTGCTGTCCTGTCTGACAGCTGCATGGAGAGGACTGTCACCTCCTCTACCTATGTTAACATTGGCTCCTGAGAAAGAGACAGAAACGAATGGAAGATAGATAAAATGTGGAGTGAGAAAGAGGACAGAAAGAAGGAGAAAGTGGATGAAAGAAAGAAGGAGATGAGGAAATGAAAAAGGAGTGAGGAAGGACAAAGGCAAATGTGTGCATGTGTGTGTGTACTTGTTTTTTGTTGCCTTTTGGACACCTCTTCTTGTATAAACACTAGCCTTATCAGAACCCCTAGTCTTCATAGGACCAAAGTCAGGTCCTAATGCGGTAAAACATAATTTATGAGTTCTTTGTTAAAGTTAGAGTAAAGGTGTGAGTTGAGGTTACATTAAGGTTAGAATTAGGATTAGGGCTAAGGTTAGGGCAAAATAGCTGCTCAAACTTCTGTGTTAGTGTGTGTGTGCGTGCAGTACAGTCCAGGTCAAGAATCACCTCTGTGCAGCAGGATCTTGGAGCAGGTTGTGTGCTTGTGTTGACAGCTTATGTAAAGAGGGGAGCCCAGGTGTGACACTTCATAGTCTGGATCAGCTCCATGTGACAGCAAGGACTGTACACACTGGCTATTACCTGTCCTCACACACACACACACGCACACACACACACACACACACACACACACAATTATAATGACATGTTCATAAAAAGGTAAAGTTGTTCAAAGTAATTTGTTTAAAAAGAAGAACGACTGTAGGGGACAGCTAATACTCTTAACTTGACAGCTCATTGGGCATCCAGACCCCGGGGCACAGCTGTAACAGGATGGTTGGTGAGAGGAGCAGAAGGTACTGTTTTGTTTACTATTCTCACTCTCATAGATCCTATTCACAAATTCACGAAAAATTTTTTGGCTGCTGGCTCACTTGTTGATCGGGTAATAGACTGCAACATAGGAGTTATCGCAATAAAAGACCATCCACTCGTCAAACAACATATAAATTTACGGTCTACTAAAGTTAATGTTGGGAGGTGGAGAAAAAAAATACAAATTTATTGCAGGATTAACAGTTTGCTACAAAACTTGGACAGGATATCAGGGTATTTTTTATATTAATGGAGGAACATCTATTTTATGAAAATTTGTGTATGTTTACGTGTTCGGCTTGTGAGGAAGACTTGAAATTATTTTTTTCCAGAGGGGAGAGCTGCCACAACTTTCTCCAGAGGAAAAGGATAGTTATCCTGTTATTGCTATAACTCCTGGATGCCCCCATTTAATGGAAGCTAAAATTTGAACTGCAATTAAGGGTATGAAGATTGTGACATCATCTGGTATACATGGATTCCCAGTGGAGTACAATAAGACATATTGATCTTTTGTCCAGTCCTCAGAGGTTTTCCAAGAAGCGTTTCAATATGGCTCACTCCCAGAAAGTCTTAGCAAGACCATTATACTGTATCAGTGATATTAAAAAAGATGAAAAAGGATTCAACAGACCCAGCCAATTATAGACCCATAAGCCCAATAAATGTTGATTGCATATTACATAATACACTAGCACTTAAATTAGATCAGGTTCTACCTAAAATTATTCATAAAGACCAAGTAGGAAACATAGATTTTCAACTGGTAACATGAGAGGACAGTTTCATTTAATTTGGATGAATAGAACCAACCTTCACCCTGTTTCAGCCATATCACTTGATGCTCAGGAAGCATTTGATAGGGTGGAATCTGCTTTTTTATTTGCAACTCTTTCAAAATTCGTGTTTCGTGGTGGTTTCTACAGACGGATAAAAGTCTTAGATGCAGGTCCTAAAGCCGCAGTCTTTACTAATGGGATATCTCAGTTTTTCAGTATAACCAGGTCAACCAGACGGGTGTAGTCTCAGTCCACTACTGTTCACAATTTTCTTAGAACCACTGGCCACACAGATTAGGTGGCAGGGAGCATAAATTATTTCTTTATGCTGACAATGTTTTGGTACTGAGTCGGGATCCAGCCAGCTCTGTGTCAGTTTTACGATAAACTATTGAAGCATATTCTAAAGCAGGGGTGTCAAACTGATCCAGTACAGGGCCATGTGGCTGCAGGTTTTCATTCCATCCAAGCAAAAGCAACACCTGATCCAACAATTGAGCTGTGTGGGCACAGCTTAGTTGATTTAAGTAGAATCAGGTGTTGCTTTTGCCTGGTTGGAATGAGAACCTGCAGCCACATGGCCCTTTACTGGGTCAGTTTGACACCCCTGTTCTAAAGTGTCTGGTTATTGTATCAATTGGCACAAATCAGAAACCATGCCAGTGTCTCAAACTTGTTCACATGATCAATATCTGCTTTTAATTTCAGATGCAGTGGCGGCTGCTGGTCTTTCAAGGAGGGGAAGCTCATTTTTCCGGCCTACATCATGACAGACAGAACAAAGTCGCCAAACACAACGCTAGTACTTTCTAACAAAGACAAAGTCGCTGGGGATCGGTAAAGTCTCCAGATCAGTTCAGAACAACGGAATGAAAAACTTAGAAAATGCTCCGGCGGATGTTAATTCTTCAAGATCGCTGATTCGCACATGTAGCTGTCAATCAAAAAAGGATTCCGCCTCAGACAGTTCATCCAATCATCATGCAGAAGCCGAGCGTCTGGGCCAGCCCACTGCCCCATAGACCCCCAGAGACGCTGGGCGTCCGATAGGTGTGACAAAGCCCAGCATTTATCCAATGACCATCTAGTTTCGCTGCAGTGGAACAACCCGCTCTACGCTTCCCCATTGAAGTCAGTAGAAGCTGAGCGTCCGACAGTGTAAAGCTGCGGGTATGAGTGAGAAGAAATTTGCGCCGGTTACCTGTGATGAGTAGCTGATTCTGAGCAAAAGATGAAGGCTTTCTAGTGCATATTTAGTCAATGAAATGTACACACACCAGTACATATTTCACCACTTTTTTTTTTTGGGGGGGGGGGTGGTATTTTAGGGGAAGCTGAGCTTTCCTTGCAGTCTTAGAGCAATTGCCACTGTTCAGATGGTTATCAAAGGAGATGAAATATTTAGGTATAGAAGTAGATTCCGATAAAAGGGAAATTATGAACACAAACATTTGAAAAAGCATTAAATAAAATAAAAGCTTATTTGGATAATTGGAGTAAATTACGCATGACATTATTGGGTAAATGCAATAAAAAAAACAGTTGTGGCACCACAAATAAATTACCTAACTGGGATGATATCCACATGCATTCCAAAACAACTATTAGTAAGATATGCCAAAGTGATAAAACAATTTCTTTGGGATGGAAAAAAATATTGAATTAGTCTGGATAAATTATGTGAGTCCAAGAAGAGAGGGGGTTTATCATTGCCAAACATAAAATATTACAGTGTTGCCCTTGAGATGTCCAAGCTTACAAGACATTGGGATGAAGTTGGTGCTGATCTGGACTGGGTCCTTTTTGAGCAGGAACTCACCTCCCCCTTTAAACCTACTTAAGTTCTACCACAAACACTTAAAAATGAGAAAAAAAACAAGATGAGCAATCCAATTCTAAGGCATTCCAAAATGATTTGGAAGGAGGTACATAATTCCGGCTGCACGGTGGTGCAGTGGTTAGCACTGTGGCCTCACAGCAAGAAGGTTCCGGGTTTGAGTCCCGGCTCAGGATCTTTCTTTGTGGAGTTTGCATGTTCTCCTCATGCCTGCGTGGGTTCTCTCCAGGTACTCCGGCTTCCTCCCACCGTCCAAAGACATGTAATTGGGGACGAGGCTAATTGGATACTCTAAATTGACCGTAGGTGTGACTATGAGTGTGAATGGTTGTTCGTCTCTATATGTGTTGGCCCTGCGATGGACTGGTGACCTGTCCAGGGTGTACCCCGCCTCTCGCCAGTAGACGCTGGGATAGGCTCCAGCCCCCCCGCGACCCTTAATAGAAAGGAATAAGCGGAAGACGACGATGGATGGATGGTACATAATTCCACAGTATATTCAAAAATATGCATCCATATGGCATAACTCAAATATAAAGGTAGACAGACAGTCTAGCTATTGGGCTCAGTGACTAAGAAAAGACATCAGAATAATAGATGATTGATTTTATATATCAGATTTAAGGAAATTTTTCATTTGGAGGGCAGGGCCACTTTTGAAAGTATTTACAAATTGGACACTGTATCAAAAAGGTTGTTTCTGTTGGTCAGGACAGAAATCTGGTTGAATGTTACTTACAACTACCTAAAATGCACCATAAGGCTTCAAGATGGTATGAGATGTGTCCTTGGACAAACAATAATGGTTGTAGTCATCTCAAGATGACATGGGAGAAGGATTGTCTTGTACACTGGATGAAAATAACAAAGGAGGGGATTCTTTCTAACACTGAAGAATACATAAGAGAATCCAAAGGAGAATTTATTCAGTAAAAAATAATTGTGAGAAGATGCTGGGGAGACTAAATTGCGAAAATGACATGATAAGAGAAAAAAATATGGGATAGTTTTGGTGGACTGATGTGTTGAGTCGCCCTGCCTGCTTACCTGCCTACCTACCTTCCTCTTGTTTTATTTCATTTATTTTCAGAATTAATTTTTCTATAGCCTCAATTCTGTTTGTTTTGTCTGATGTTTGTCTGTTTCTATTTTTTGTTTGCAATAATGAAAACTTAATAAAACTTTGAATTATGAAAAAAAAAAGTGAGTACTCCCCACTTCTCACTTGTGGTGTTTCCGTAGAGGTACAGGACTTTATACTGCAGTGGCAAATGAGTCAATAATAATGTGACAGGAGGAAAAAAAGTCACAAGACATTGAAGTTCAGAGAGTTAACCAGGATCTGGTGATGCTGTAGTCTGAGATCAAAATACAACTACAGATAAGTCCTTGCTACTGAGCTGTTCAGTATTTACCTCTTTTGCAGGCTTCATGCAGAGCTGAGGGATAGTGTGTATGTAGCATTTGTGTGCATGCTCCATTCTGAAGCAACAGCTCCATACAAGCAACACTCCCAGAGGTACAGCAGTTGTACAGAGGTGTTACACCGTCAATGGTAGCAGCATTCACCTGCAAAAACAGGGTGAAGAGAGCATGACTGAACAGGCACCATATCTACCAAATAACCACACAAACATGTGCCGCACACAAGCAGGTGACATTAACAGCAAGGATAATATCTTTGAGGATAGTTTGATGGTAATACTTACATTAGCTCCAGCGTTTATCAATGCTCGGACACAGGCAACGTGCCCTGACAGGCAGGCTTCATGCAGAGGAGTCACATGATCGATGGTGACGATGTTGGCATGGTAACCCTGCAAATAAAATTGTACAGAATTAGTAGTGCAGATGTTGAAGAGGCACACTGGCCTGTTTTAATCACTCTGTTGAAGTAATTCTTTCTGATTTCACTGGCCGTTAGGTAATGGGGTGAAACCAGCTCTCTACAACTGGAAGGTTGCAGGTAAGACCTGAGATCACCTGAGCCAGCAGAGTTCTTAGGGCAAGTAGTCGACCCTGAGAGGCTGCTTCATGAAGAGGGGAACGATCTGCCCATGATCCTACGAACACAAAATATATATGATATACATCAATATAAATATGTAGAGGATTATAAAAAAATGGAGATGTTGAGTTATTCTTCGTCTACTTTTGTGACAGCACAATGCATTCGGGAGGAACACACACAAATTGAGTCGACGCTCTGCTCATTAGTCCCAGCCCACCAGTGTCTGTGACACTAAAGTGCCCCACAGTGGCGAAACATCCACACATCACCAATTTTAACAAAACATTGTATAACGCTGAGCACACACAGCTGTCCACATTTAACAGGGGGAAAAATGAATTTTGAAAATATTAATTTTAGTCATCTTGAAAAGGCCACGACTTGCCTTCTTGTTTTGATGACGTAGGCAAAGTAGATCGATATCAGTTTTAATTGTTTAATTTAAGGTAGTTCTTGGCGGCACGCAGTGACTTGAACCACTTTCCAACAAGTCAGCTCGAAGGACTATATAAGATATAACGTACATTTATTTATATAAAAGATGAATAGACAAACTCGGCATGACACAGTAATTCCTGATGTAAAAACCTATGTGGATGTTTGTGAGTGCGTGTAGTGTAGAAAAGAAAAGAAAATTAAAAGAGGAACAGAACCCTAAACTATGTCTGGGAGTGATAAAAAGGACATTTGTTTTCAGTTCGCTCGCTGCACCGAAAACAGATTAATTTAGAAGCAGCAATCCATTTGAAGTTGAGTGATGGGGAGATTATTAAGGTAACTATGTGACACCAAACTTTATATTGGAGAGCGAAAGGGGAGGGTAAATACGGCTTACTTTTCAACCGTGTCTCGGGTCTGCTGTGGGACAGATGTTCTCTGGCGCCTGTGGAACAGCGTTGGGGTTTGTCATTCTTGAAGGTCCTAGGCATGCGTGTACAGGTAATGTACATGGCGTAAGAGTCTTGGTTTCATGCATCACAGACTGAGATGACGCCTGTGTGCCTTATGTTCTGCTCTGTCCTAGTGATAGCTTCACTAGCGTCTCAGCATTAGTCAGCATTCTGGAACTTAGCCCTCCTTCACAACCAATAACAATTACGCTGATCAAACGGAATTGCATGGTAACTTAGAGAAAAGATGGTTTAGTGCAAAAAGGAAAAATCGAACAAAAAAATAGTCCTGAAATCACAAAGTTGCGGGTTTTCTGGATATTCGATGAGATCAAGATTAGTCTCCGATAAAACCTGGTTGCTTCTGTAGCCTAAAATAGCAGAGGAATAACTTGCCGTTATTTGTAATCTTTCGGTACTAACGCAACAAAAAATCTAGACAGCTAACAAGGACAAAAGCAGGCTTAACAGAAAACAAGACCAAGACTAAGTAAAGAAAGAAAAATGAGAAAGAAACAGCTACAACTAACAAAAAAGGAAGTGAGGAGAACTACATGTTACTATAACCGAGTATTATACCGGCCATATCTATCTATCCATATATATATATATATATATATAGTACACACACACATACACATATGCATGTGTGTGTGTGTGTAAATACATGTAGTCACGCATATATGTGTAGTGCAGTGACCCCTTCAGTAGCAATGATTGTAGTTATGGCATGGCATGTAGTGATTGGTTTAGGGCCTTGAAGTAAAACTCATCTGTGGTATGCATCTAACCACAATTCAACCAACAGGAGACCTTTCCACCTCTACCTCTTGAGGACAATAGTACTCCACATTCACCTCCATCTCACTGTTGCATGGAAAAAAATTCTAAATCAGTCAAATTACATGCTATTGCAGTGGTTTGAAATCATATTGAGTCCGTAGTGTACAATGTCTTCAGATATGTGATTTTGAGGTATCTGTGGTGATAAGTAAATGGAGTTTTAATACCACTTATGAAGAACTGTCTGGAAGAATCTAGTGTATGAGAAGTTTGGAAGAATGTCCTTCTGTGAACCATCACCTTAAAAGCAACTTTGATGTCTCAAGGTGCCAGTCTCTGTCTAGTGTCAAGCACTGGTGACTGTTACCCAGACACCACTCACAACAACAATCTGATCCTCCATCTAAAACAATAAAACAACCTTCTTAAAGGAGACACTCTCACCTACAAATCATGGCAGGGAGTCCAGCCACCAAAACACTCCCCAGTGCTTTTCCCGATTTTATTCTGGTTCATCAGGAGGCCGTTCTGCAATAAAAACTCCATCTGTTCTGGAAGGTAAAGATCTGCATGGGGCACTACAAATACAATATACACCACCCATTATATTTATAAGGACATTTACTGAGGCTTAATAGTTCAATTTTTAGACTTTCTAAGGACCCTCAGACACCCTGCTTCAATTCTTGTGTATCATATAAAGTGCTCTAGGGCAGTCTCAGGGGCTTTATTAATTCTACAGGGGTTTTGGGTCAACAGCGCAAAGGCTGAATGGAGAAAGGGCAGACGACCTCAGGAGGGTGGCTTGAGTAGGGGGTAGACTGACCCAGTCAGAAGGCTGTCTTCACTGGTGATGACAGAGGAGCTACTTTGACTGGGGGCGGAGGGTAGCTAGGAGGCCTGACAAGGAGGAGCAGCTTCAGAGGGCATACCTGGGGCCAGCAGCAAAGGCAAAACCTCTCTGGAGGCTCACACAAAAAATGGAACCACACTAAAGGGCGATACTGAGGCATCGTCAGAACTTGAGACAGTTGCTTGAGGTCTTGTTTTGTGGGTCTGGAGACTCAAGCAGCTACTGTGACTCTAATTGTGGGGAGGATGTAAGTTAAACACAAAAGGGGTTTGGTCAGATCCTACTGTTGGAATACCAAGGAGGAAATTGGACCCAAATGCAAAAAAATATTTAGCAGGCAGAAAAGGAGGAAAAGAAACAAGCACATAAACGAATTACTATACAGAGAATACTAAGGAAATTCCCTGGTTAGCGCAATGGACACAAGCAAAAGCAAAAACAGAGGATCTGAAACAGAAGGGTAGATTTCATGCAGTTCAGGGGACAAAGGGTTACGAAATTGCATTTTTTAATTTGGTCTGCTTTGCTTTCATACTGTCAATTTGTCAAGTTACCAAATATTACCAAATATTGTAAACAAACATCATATGGTGACAATAAAGAGGCAAGCTGAACTCCACAGACAAGTGTTTAATCATGTTGTGTGCACCACTCTCATTTTGTCCTCCACACAGCCCTTTAACTTTCCTGCAATTGTATCCTCACCTTTCCTTTCCTCGGTTGTCCTTACAAAATAGTATCAAAGTAATATAAAAGTAAGTGCAACAAAGCCTTTTAATTGCCCTTTTATTCCCATTTATGCACTTATAGTGTAAATTTTAAATGAAACTCAACTGACCCGCCACCTCCTTCCCTCTGTCCCTCACCACATCTCACAGCATCGTCACCTGCTTATCTGAGCCTATGAGATGATTGTTTTTTCACTCATTACAGCACTGTATATTTGGTCTGTTACCTTTCATACCTCAGAAGAACCACACTAGGGGCCAGAGGGAAGCCAACGGTGATCAATGTTTTGTGAAGACCAGAGTTCACTTGTTCAGTTTAAAGCAGAGTTTGGATTATCTTTCACACCAACTTAAATATACTAGACTATCCACAGAAACACACAAGGAGGTATGAAAGAGTTAAGGTTATGGTTAACTTCACTCTTGATAGTAAAAAAGTAACAAATCAGTAAATACATGGTTTGGCCCTGATAACAGAAAGCATATGGCTAGTTAACATGCTGAATTACATCATTTTGCATGTTAAACAGCCATGTGCTTTGACATTATTACAGTGATGCGACTGTTGGATCCAAAGACAAAACTGTTTTCGTGATTCAAGTTCATAAGCTGTGTTATTATGCAATGTAACAAAATGTTAACAGTAGTTCTAAGATTTGGATCTGTGCAGATCTGTATAATTAAGTTTCAGTCGGCTGAGTTTTATGATGAAGGTTACATTTCTGAATGACAAGGTCCACTTTTGCTTACATGACTGTATATTGAAGAATATAAGCTCATTCTTCAAATAATTTGTCATTGTCAAGTTTCGCAGTAAAATTATTCCATTCAATAATCATTCAATCACTCATTCAGCCACTCAGCCTAGACTTGGTAGAACATAAGGTAGTCCATAACATATTAATCAATAATTCAAAAAATTGGAGGCAGAAGAATTCCATAAAAATATCTGCTCAAACCAACCACTGAAGCAGGATCAATGCATTGCTCACTGTGTCTCTACAGTTTTTCTCTTACTCAACAGCTGAAGTAGACATTCAGTATTAGCTGCATAAAAACACAGACAGACAGACAAACACACACACACACACACACACACACACACACACACACACACACACACGCACTTCCTCTACCACATACCCATATCGCCGTCTCCCCATGGCACATCCAGCCACTGGTAGACATAAGACATTGTGAATCCAGCTAGAGTACCTCCATACCTAATGCTTGTCTTTGCAGTGAGTCTGTCGAAGCGGAAGATCACATTTCCAGCTGCACTGAGCACTGACTGCACTGGAAACTAAAAATAACATCACACTAGCCTCCTCTCTTGCTAAATAAGTCCAGCAGTACCTAAGTGCCTCTTTGCACCACACGTGGATCTATCGGAGCTAACAAGCTTACTACACCAGTATGAACCTTGCTGTTTATTCTAACAAACACTTGTCTCATTCAATCCTGACTGTTTGAGAGGCAGGAAGCCATAATTAGACGATATGTGAGTGTGCCTCCATCTCTGACCTCCTCTTGGTCGTACATGTTTTCATGTTTCCATTTTGGAAAGTTCAGAATAAACTGCACACAGACGACATGTCAGTAATTCCCTGTTTGTCTTTAACACTGTCTGTCTTAATATCATCCTTCATCTCACACAGAAGTCACTTTTACTGTATAGAAAGAATTGCAGTGCCCATCTGTTATCTAGCCTATCCATAAACATATTTTTGTGTACAGTTACAGTTAACCCACATTACTGGATGAGGAGGTTATGTTTTTTGTGGCACTAATCTGTCTGATACAGAATTTAACAGAAATTTAAATTACTATTGTTTACATGTTGTAACTTTTGCAAGAAATAATACTAAAAAAGTTATGTGATTGTTTTAACTGGTGTGGTTACATTGTCCATCTGTCATCCAGATGACACAAAAACCTGCAGGCTCAGTGTCATCCTTGTGGTGGGTGCAACATGGGCTAAGGAAGGACCTGTTCAATTTTGGGACAGATGCAGATTATGGGGTACATTCCAAACTTTTTACAATTTGGTGAAATTGCAAGACAGGGATAAGCTAATTCTGACAAACCATTGTTTACTTGGTTGAGTGTAGTTGGAAAGGGTTATAGAACTGACCTTGGATCTACCTGTGACGCCCTCCCAATCCAGAGTCTAATACAATTGGGCTGTTTCTTCTCGCAAAAGCATTAATTTAAAATTTGGAATAAATGTGCTCAATATTTTGGCAGGATCCCTTATAGGGGTACCCTGTCACTGGTTAAGAACAACTCAAAACAAGGCTGCAGCAACCACCCACCAGTTAGCAAACACTGATACTGAAATAAATAATGTTGCCGAAATCCAAACTACGGTATTTTATGTTGTAATAATGTGCTTTACATGTATATACTATAGGCAACAAAAAAAATTGTACACAATCTTTGTCTTCTGACCTGTGTTGAATGTGTCAACCCAGTCCTCCCAAGAAAACGACTACTTCACAACTACTGCTTCACTGACATCACTCGATGTTAGACTAATTAGGCTTTCAGTCACATGGCAACATGAATGCAATGGACTCACAATCCCTCCCTCTGCTAAATTGCATCAAGCTAGCATTGCTAATATACGTTGCCAGTCTTCGTTGATGGCAGCTGTTTCAAAAGGTTTAAAATGGAAGCATGGCAGCACAGACGAGCCGAGTGCACAACAACTGTTGAAAGATATTCAGCCAAGGACTCAGTTCCATTTTACACGGTAGAGGATAGGCAACCCCTATTAAATTCCTAGATTCCTATTAAATGTTAATTGGTGATCCTATTGTCTTTGGAAAAAATGGCGATCAGTCTCTTGAATTATTAAGGATCCGATCGCCAAACGGAACAAACCTACTAGGTCCACATGGAAACAACAACTTCTGAAGCTCCGACACAGATACAATTAATTTTATACCCCTCTGATGTGGATCATACCATGTCTGAGCAACTTCAACCCTACTTGACCCTATTCACACCATATGGGCATGCTAGCTGTTGGTTAAAATAAGCGACTGAACACATACCGTCTTACTTTCAGTTTCTGAATTAGAAGTTGTCAAGTATATTATGATGAATAACGAGAAGTTAATAACTTTTGCATAACTGGCTTTTTTGGGGGGTCGCATACCCTTACCTGCCATTGAATAACTAAATAAGGTCAACCAGAGCAAAGCATGGCACATCCCATCCATCCATTTTTTTACGCTTATCTTGTTCAGGGTCCCGGGGGGAGGGGGGGACTGGAACCTATCCCAACGCCTTTTGGGCGAGATGAGAGGTGGGGTTCATCCTGGACAGGTCGCCAGTCCATCGCAGGACGAACACATATAGACAGACAACCATTCACACTCACAGTCACACCTACGGTCAATTTAGAGTATCAATCAGCCTAGTCCCCATTTTCATGTCTTTGGACTGTGGGAGGAAGCCAGAGTACCCGGAGAGAACCCACGCAGGCAGGGGGAGAACATGCAGACTCCACACAGAAAGATCCTGTGCCCGAGCCGCGACTTGAACCCGGGTTGCTGTGAGGCGACAGTGTTAACCACTGCACCACCGTGCCGCCGCACATCCTTTCATTTCCAATAATCTGTTTACAGATTTTAAATAGATATGAGCAATATGGGTGGTGGAGGTGTTCTTGAAAGAAAGTAAATTGAAACTTCTAGGACTATGATATGATAACGCCGTCAATATTTTCTGTGGTTGTCATGCAACTGTACTGGAAAATAGTTTATGAAATCAAAACTATTCCCCGATGGGCAGTAAGTTCAGTGGAATCCCAGCGTGGGTCCCCAGGATAAATATAGACACAGACCTATTTCAAGGGACAACCCTCTATGTAAACAGCATCTAAAACATCATGTTTGGAAATATTACCAAAACTTTAAAATTATATAATATATCCTCACTTAACCTAACCTCAATTCAAACCTTAACTGCAAATTCAACCAGGAACTCATAAAATATGGTGCGTGGCAATGACCTGTCTTTCTTTGGTCCCAAAGTGTTCATGCCAGAAACAGTTCTCCAATAGGTGATCAAAACCAACACACACACACACACACACACACACACACACACACACACACACACACACACACACACACACACACACACACACACACACACACAAAGCTTGTGTCCACCGCAGTACAGACATACCGACCTTGGCTGGTTAGAATGCCCCAGCAGGCTCTCTTGCGCTCCGCCCCCTGTTCAGGCTCAGCACTTCTTTTCCGCGATACCTCCGCAGCACCACACGGGACCTCCGGCATGTTCCCGTGGCTGGACCTCCGATGACAGTGCAGCAGCAGCGCCAGCGTCGCTCATAGGAGAACTTGGAAAGGGCGGAGCTGGGTGACAGTCCAGGAGTAAAGCGGTTTGATTGGATGAATGGCTATGTTGTTGTTGTGTTCGACGCACATGACCATCTCACATGCACACGCACGTGTGGACGAGAGAAGCTATTTTCGTCCTTGAAGTCTCTCACCTCTGTGTATTGGTGAAGAGCCTTATAACCGAGATCTGAGTGACATTCTCTTATATCTGCTGGAAAAAGGAATGGATGCTACCATATTCGTCACAGATAACCAAATAAAAAAGATTTACTACAGATATCTCCCCTACAATCAAAATTTGTAAAAACACTGAATACCAATTTTGTACAAATCAAACAGAAAAAAAATCATGCACATTTACCAGGTAACCTTTGGAAGGAACTAAATATGTTAAATGGGTCTAAAGACTGTCACTTTTCCCTCTAAAGTAAGTTGGTTTAGTGTCCATGACACCAACACTGAAGGTGACCATCAGTACTAATTTAGTAATTTTGTAATCATTTGGGCAAAATTTTACATAAATCAGAATAAATTATAATCCATTCTTTCCTGCTTTCATCATATCAACCGAAACATAACGGACATTGCTCTTTTGGTGACATAACAGCTCGGCATGTGATTTCAACAAACTAACTTAGCATAGTTTTTCACTGTGTAGAAATAAATCGCTACTACAATAAAGCCAAAATTGGGGTATTTATTAGCCCACTAAGCTTAATAAACAAGTTACTCTGCTATTTATTGTTTGCTGCTGCTCATGAAAATGAGTGAATGTTAATAGACTAATTCCTTTAGAAATGTCTCGGCAACTGATTAACAGTTGGCATCATATAGGACATCTGAGTGCTTAGCATACTTGAAATGACATTAAAATGTGCTTTGAGCATTGTGCATGTTCATACTAACAGGCAAAAGCTGTATAGACTTTTCATATCAATGAACTTTATACGAAAGTAAATAATTGATGTGCCATCTTCGTCAAGTCCTCTGAGAAAAAAAATTATTGGCAGGCATGCCATTTTTAAAAAATATACAATAGGTCCTTTATAAACGAAAATAAATTTTTACAGCTCATTTAGGATAACATTTTCTCCCCTGTTCATGTTCACAGGAGAGAAGAGTAGTTTACAAGGTGAGTATCTGTTATTTTTCATGAAAATTTATAAAATCCCCGATAATTTCTCTTCAGTTGCTCAGTTCATCTTCCAATGAGGTTTCAAGTCCTGAAATGTTTCAGTTTCAGTTCTCATCAGCTCATATTGTTAGAGACAGTATCACACATATACTTCCAAATATTTCTTTACATTTTTCCATGGCATAGATTTTTTTTAGGTATTACTGATGTTCCAAGGAGGAGATAGAGTTTGGGGAGTGCTGGGGGGGATGTCGTCTAATCTTCGGGGCAGAAGTTGCTGAGGCAGTTAAGCAAGTCTGCGGTGGCAGAGCTCCGGGGGTGGATGAGATCCGCCCGGGGTATCTCAAGGCTCTGGATGTTGTGGATCTGTCTTGGTTGACACATCTCTGCAACATAGCGTAGACATCGGGGGCAGTGCCTTTGGAGTGGCAGACCGGGGTGGTGGTCCCCATCTTTAAGAAAGGGGACCAGAGGGTGTGTTCCAACTATCGGGGGATCACACTCCTCAGCCTCCCTGGAAAGGTCTATGCCAGGGTACTGGAGAGGAGGGTCAGGGCGATAGTCAAACCTCAGATTGAGGAGGAGCTGTGTGGTTTTTGTCCCGGCTGTGGAACTGTGGATCAGCTCGTCAACCTCCCCCCCCCGCTATGGTGCTGGAGGGGGCATGGGAGTTTACCCAACCAGTCCACATGTGTTTTGTGGATATGGAGAAGGCTTATGACCGTGTTCCCAAGGGCACCCTGTGAGGGGTACTCCAGGAGTATGGGGTGGATGGCCCCTTACAAAGGACCGTTCAGTCTTTCTACCGGAGGATTGAGAGTCTGGTCCGCATTGCAGTAAGTCGGACTTGTTCCCTGTGAGGGTTGGACTCCGCCAAGGCTGCCCTTTGTCACCAGTTCTGTTCATAATGTTTATGGACAGAATTGGTGGAGGGGGTCGAGTTTGGTGGCGGGAGGATGTTGTCTCTGCTTTTTGCGGATGATGTGGTCTTCTTAGCTCCATCAGGCCACGACCTACAGCTCTTGCTGGGACAATTTGGAAAAGAGTGGTTTGCCCACTTCAGGTCGAGGGGGGAGGTCCTGCCTCAGGTGGAGGAGTTTAAGTGTCTCGGGGTCTTCTTCATGAGTGAGGGTAGAATGGAGTGGGAGATTGACAGGCAGATTGGGGCGGAATCCGCAGTGATGCAGGTGCTAAACTAGTCCGTTGTGGTGAAGAGGGAGCTTAGCCAATAGGCGAGGCTCTTGATTTATCAGTCAATCTACGTTCCAACCCTCACTTTTGGTCATGAGCTCTGGGTAATGACCGAAAGAACAAGATCACGAATACAATACAAGTTTCCTCCACAGGGTGGCTGGGCTCTCCCTTAGAGATAGGGTGAGAAGCTCAGTCATTCGGGAGGGGCACAGAGTAGAGCCGCTGCTCCTCCATGTCGAGAGGAGTCAGTCAAGGTGGTTTGGGCATCTGGTGAGGATGCCTCCTGGACGTCTCCCTCGGGAGGTGTTCCTTGTATGCCCAACAGGGAGGAGGCCTTGAGGCCGACCCAGGACATGCTGGAGGGATTGTATCTCTCGGCTGGCCTGGGAACACCTCAGGATTCCCCCGGAAGAGCTGGTGGAAGTGGCTGGGGAGAGGACAGTGTGGGCTACCTTGCTGAGGCTGCTGCTCCCGTGACCTGGACCCACCGGATAAGTGGAGGACGATTCTCCTTCTAACATACAAAGTCCTCAACAATCAGGCTCCTTCATATTTGACAGAGCTCATAGTCCCCTATTACCCAGCTAGAACCCTTCGCTCCCAGGATGCAGGGTTACTTATGGTTCCAAGAGTTTCTAAAAGAAGAATGGGACCCAGACCCTTCAGCTATCAGGCTCCCCTCCTGTGGAACTGTCTCCCAGTTTCAGAGTTTGACACCCTCTCGACCTAACTTTAAGAGTAGACTTAAGACCTTCGTTTTTGATCAGGCTTATAGTTAGGGCTGCTTAGGCTGGCCCTTAGATATGCTGCCATAGGCTTAGACTGCCGGGGGATCTCGCATGGTGCACTGGGCTTCTCTCTCCTCCTCTCTCTCCTCTTTGTCCTTCCGTATGTGTTATACATAAATCATACTCATATGTATTACTAACTCGTCTTCTTCTCCAGAGCTTTTGGGCTCACATTCCAGATTCCGGGTGCTGCTGGAGGAGGCTACAGACCTGAAGAGGCTCAAGCTACCACCCGTAGCGCCACCTGCTCACGTTTCTGTCTGTCCATCAGTCTCTCCTCCTTTCTCTCTCCCTTTATCTCTGTCCCCCTCTTTTCTTTTGTATATCTGTCTTCCTCCATTATCTGTCTTTGTCTCTGCCCCGCTCTCCTGCTCTCTTTCCATGCAGATGGCCATCCCCATTGAGCCTGGATCTGCTCGATGTTCCTGCCAATTAAAAGGAAGGTTTCGTCACCACTGTTGCAGGATGTGCTTGCTCATGGAGAATTGTTGGGTGTGAATTCATTTAAGGAGTGTGGTACTAGACCTGCTCTACTTTTTGAGTGTCATGAGATAAATTTTGTTGGGATTTGGAGCGATACAAATAAAATTTACTTGACTTGACTTGACTTCTACAGCACCAGAAGAGGAAAGCAAAAAATCATAGTCCAACTCATTATTCACATGTATTGAATATATATATATGTCGATATGCACCAAATTGATGTCAGTGGGTGGGATGCATTCCCCCATCAAACTTGTTAACAATGTCAGTGTTTGTACCATCAGATTATAATGTATACATACAAAAAAAAAAGGTATTTTAGGTCATCTCCACCTGCGCCTCAATGAAGTCACATTTTGGGGTAGAAGGAGGAGAAGGCATGGGGGCAGTCTTATTCTGGATTGGTCAAAGAAAAAAAAAGCCAATATCCATCATTATGCTCATCTCAATGTAAAACAACATTGTAAAAGCAACTAACAGTCTGTCCTGAACAATTTTCTTCTTTCACGACCATATGAAATCCACAAATGTGTTTCAGGTTCATCCCTGCGGCCTCTTTTAGTGGAACTCTGACCCTGGTAACAGTTGTGGGGGACCGACCCCCCCTGCAAGCATTCAGGTTGGGCCTTTCTATCTCTGACCCTCCAACTGCATTTCTTTTAACGGTGACATGGTTTTGATTTCCTCCGTTGCCACAATGGGCTCGTGCCTCGTTACGACATTGCTAAAAAAACAAACAAACAAACAAACAAAAAACATTCAGGTCATTTTCATGAGGCAACCAGTTACATTACACTTATTGACATTTTGTTTTTTAATGACAGCAACAGTAACTACAGTACATGGATACTTATGGTTGGCCTGCTGCTGACGTCAGGTGAATATATCTAGATCTAAACTGTATAACTGTGATCACACTCATTTCACAAATGACAAATGACAAATGACAGACCCCCGGAAAATAAACATTCCCCGGGAGGAACAATCCGAGTTCACCGCCATAGGAGGCAGCAGTGCGCTACCTGAATGTTTAGACTGCCAAAACACTAAAGAAAAAGCGGTTTCCGTTTGGTACCCGGTAGTCAATCTAGCGGCAGCAGTTTTTGGAATACGTGTCGTTTAAACGGACTGTCCTGTAAATCAGTGTATTTTAAGCTGCTGTATAACGATGAATACGGTTTTGTCCAGAGCAAACTCTCTGTTCGCCTTCTCTCTGAGCGTCATGGCGGCCTTAACTTTCGGCTGTTTCATCACAACAGCGTTCAAAGACAGAAGAGTTCCTGTGGATATCCATGTCTCGAAAGTCATGCTGTAAGAATTGCTGTCAAAGTATCTTTTCTAACACATGGTAACACTAGGTGTATGATTTGTGTTGTATTGCTTATGTGGAACGTTTATGTCCAGAGCTGACAACGTCATAATGCATCACAGGCTAACGCTAACCGATTGCTATGAGGTGCTAATCATATCGTTCTAGTGACATTTGGCCAGATGTCACTCGTTCGTGTTTTTGTCCGTGAGACTTTGAAGAGAATGTATGACCACAGGGGTATTTGTCTTATAATGGGACCAGATTTTAGTTTGTTAGCCCGCTTTTAACCACGATGTCCCACAATCTACAGGAGTAATGGGACATAGTGCGATGATGGAGAGTCGTGCAGGTGCAGTTCTCAGCAGTAGGCAAGAGAAGCGTATTGAAGTGAACTTGCAAAACAGCTTTATTTAATTGCAATAGAAGATAGAAAATTTAAAAAAAGTTTTAAAATAGATCATTAAAACTATTCTTAATGCTAAACATTTCGAAAAAGAAAGAAAACACGTCATGAGGGAGGATTAGGATACATTAAGATGTAGCGACAAAAGTTTGCCTTCATTCTTCAAGTTTAACCCCGACCCTGCTTGGACTTTTTTTTTTTTTTTGGTACTTTTTAATATTTGTATTATATTCATTAGGCTGTAATAATGCTATGGCTGTGATATTTGCAAAGTAATGGGGTGTTATTTTGATTTACATATTGGAATTTCCACAACACTTTTCATTGTCTATAGTCTGCACTGTGTAAAATATCTTTTTTGGGATTTCTTAAATTTATTATGCATATTTTTTAAAATTATTTATTATTTGTGAAATGGCATTATTATTTGTCGTTGAAAAGGTTTGTAGATCATTGTAGCAAAAATAGAAAAAAAGTGGTTAAGATGTATTGAGAAGGATGCCTTGGGTGGTAGCTATCTATGGACTGAGAAATTGGTGTGCGTGCGTGAGTGGTTGCCCCTGAATGCTTTAAGTAGGTACTTCGATGAACTGCAATTTGCTTATGACATTCCACCTTCCCCCTCTGCCCATGTGGTATCATCATACTAATTTGGAATCAAAGGATCACAAATTTTAAATGCAGTCAATATTTGGCAGTTCTGATCAGGACTTAATGAAATTATTAAAGGGATAGTTCACGCTAAAATGAAATTTAAGTCATTATACCAGAAGGTTGGGTGAAGTTTATTTAGGTCACACAGCATTGTGTGTTGCAGAGATGTTGTAGTAATCTCCCAAAAAAATGAAAGGAATGGTAATCAATTTTCAAATATAAATGAAACATACCGTAGTTACCATTAAATACCTCCATACTGCTTGTCTTGAGTAATCCAAGCATCCTGAAACCTCAACATGTCAAGTTGTTTGGAAAAATACCACCGACTGTGTTTTTAGCCTCACAAAAACATAGCGTTATGACAGGGAGGTACAGGCTACAGTGAAAATTGAGTAAAAAAACATGGTGTCAAGTTTTATTTATTTATTTACATTCAAAAAATTGCTCTTCGGCGATAACTTCAACACGTTTCCTGTGAAACTCAGTGTTTTTTTGGACCAAAATACTTCTCCCAACCCTACATCTGCATGAGAATGAGATAATGAGTTTATTTTAATTTTTGGATGAACTATCAATACTATAAAAATGGAATCCTACATCAATTGATAGACATTGACATCCTGTAGGTGGAATGTGCAAATATTTATGTTTTGTTTTTTCAAAAAAATGAGCATGATGATTATGTATCTCCATACAAAACTGGCATTTGAAGTGTTAAATTCTCTATTAATGCTTGACAGTTTTATTTAGGACTGAAGTTAATTAAAACATTTGAGGAAACAAATTTTGAAAACAAATCTCATATATACAATCATGCAGAAGCAGGCCGAGGTAAAAAATAGAAACAAGGTGTGAAATAAATTTCAGTCTGTCTATAAGCCTTACACCTTTTGAGCTTACACAGTCAGCATTATTAGCATGTTTACCTATTTTATCTTTTTCCTCCAGTGTTTAATTCCTCTCTCTAAATATCAACAGGAAGAACGTTGATGACTTTACAGGACCCAGAGAGCGCAGTGATCTGGGATTCATCACTTTTGACCTCTCAGCTGATATCCTTCACAAAACTTTTTCTTTTCAGCAAGACAAGTTGGAATTTAAAATATCTGTTAGATTCCAATTCAAGCAAGGGCAGCACATTTAATCTAACAAAAAAAAAAAAAAAAACAATTTCGATTTGTGCTATTGATTTTATCGCCAATAGATGAACCAGCTGTACAAGGGGGTGCGAGGAGCTCCATTGCAGCACATCAGTGGGAGGCCAGCATGCCGGAGGCTGACAGTGAAGCTGTAGTGCACACTCACACTTGGTTCAATTGTCTTGTAATTGTGACTTAACATTGCTCCAGGCCTGAGCATGCTTACAATATCACTTACCTGTACCACTTGGATATTTGGGAATTCTGCAGATCTGATGTCATATTAATCACAGGGGACCAAGTCAGGTTCTCTATTCTGCACACTGTAAAGCACACTGTAAAACAAAGGTGACATGTTTGCACTTGCACCAGGCGAATGATCTCAACTAGCTTAAGGATGATATTCATTTGGGGTCTTTTGTTCTGGAAGAAGGTTGACTGCAAACAGGTTTTAACTATAACATCTTTGATTTTTGTAATTTTTGGATCACTGTGAAACAAGTGGAAAATTAACACTAGTTGTATCAGGCTTTGAGTTGTGATCTTTAATTGCCCCTCGGGGATAAATAAAGTTATCTGAATCTGAATCTGAATCTGAATCTGAAAAACACAGTAGGGGATGGTGGATTTATCTTATTATGGCTAAGAGTCTGTCTATGAGTTACCTGCAACAACCTCATTTTGAGAATTGTAACTGCAGAGGTGTTCAGATTCAGTTTTTTGCCTCCACCCTAATCCCAACCCTCTGTGAGGAGTTAGGGCTCATGTTGTGTTCCCCGGTACCAGTTGGAGTAGCAGTTCTGTAATGGCCAGTGGAAGGTTTGGGTTTTTTCCTCTTGTTCTTCCCTGACTCTTGTTACATCTACAGCCTATTTTTGACTGGAATGTCAAGCAGCTGTTTCTCTACCTGTCTGCAGAGTATGCCACAAAGAGCAATGTAAGACGCACACGCACACACACACACACACACACACACACACACACTGTGACTAGACAATACAACAATACAGTTATATTGGTATAGTAACAAAAGAGAGCTACCTGACTGATGGCCACACTCACTGAAAACCACATTGAGCTTGAAGTCTGCCCTTCATTTTGTGTGTGTGTGTGTGTGTGTGTGTGTGTGTGTGTGTGTGTGTGTGTGTGTGTGTGTGTGTGTGTGTATATCAGTCACTGAACCAGGTGGTGCTGTGGGATAAGATTGTCCTTCGAGGTGAAAAAACCAAACTGACCCTCAGAGACACAAAATCAAAATACTTCTTCTTTGATGATGGGAATGGACTCAGGTGAGCCACAAATATACTCATTCTCTCCCTCATAGATACACACGTGGAGTAGCTTCCACTGTGGATTTCAGTCAATCAATTGTTGCTCAAAAACACCCAAGTTTTACACATCAAAAATTGCTTTTTAAGTACACCATTACCTGCTATTTAATTAGATCCATTACTTGCTATGTTACTACAACATCCCTCCATAACAGCAACTGAGATACAATATAGTGTAAAATCTTACTGGCTACATATTGACACAAATCTCTAGGAGGAGATACACTGAATAAAGCCATGCCACAAAGCTGACAGAAAGTTGGAGAAAAATTGCAGGTTAGGAAAAGGTCTGTAGGAAAACCACAATGGCCCTCAAAACCTTTCAATATAAAAAACTTTCTTCATGCTCCCTTGTACATGTGAATCTGAAATCAATTGGAGCTGAAGGACAATCACTGGTAATATATGCACATTTGTTTAATTTATCATGTTGCAGTTTTAAATTGAACAGATAACCAAGGGGGCCAGGACTCAGTGAAGGTAATTGTAACTTGTTGACAGAACTGGCACATAGCAGGGTTGCAACAGCATTGACTGCATGCAGTTTTGTGCGAGGACAGGGCAATTACTCATACCATCATTAAAATCAAGATTAATTGTAAATTGAGACTACAATTTTAGTCCCAACTACAGCAAGGCAGTTGATTGAAAATGTATCAAAATCAATATTAGGAACCTCTCGCTGATCTGTCCACATTACAATTATTCGGCTAAAACTTTCCTTTTAATAGTTCAGAATATTTACATTGGGGAAGGACTGAAATAATGGTGATGATTTTAAGCTGTTTTGCACAGCCTTATTTGTTACTTTTTGGCTTGTAAGACAAAGGAGCTCCATCACGTTCTCTTCTGCGCAGTGTGGCATGGATCCTGTGCCCATCTAGTATTAAAATCTGTCCTGAGCATCCAATCACAAGTGGTCTGCCTTAATTTCACGTTTGCACACACTGTGTGTCTTCAGATCTGATCACTGAAACCAACATTCAGGGGTGGTCTGGGCCACATTCTTTCCACATTGCATATGCAATTGCCAGTTCTTTGTCACATTGAAGGACTGCTTCATCAGCTGCATATTATCACAACATCAGATCCTATGAAAAGGGCATTTTTTGTACATCAAACATTTTTGGTGGTTTGTTTTGTTAGGAAGAAGACAAGGAATAGACATGGCTTAGACCACTTGCTCTTTAAAAGCAGTTGGGGGACCAGCTCTTAATTAAAAGCTAATCAGCTGATCTCTCTATCATAAAATAAAAGGACAATTCGAAACAAGATGGTTATTCCTTTTAGTATTTTAAATGTCATAAACATGAGTGGTTGAGGTTGATCGACACAATCCACTGCAACATGTAAACTTGGTTCATCTCTCCATGATTTGTAACAAATGCAAATTGTTACATTTGCATACAGAGAAGTGAAGTGAGATCTGATCACAGGACCCACATTTTCAAGCCAAAAGGGAAGACGCTGAGCAGAGGACAGATAGTAATACCAAGTGTGCCGAAGGCCAGAGTCCATGGAAATGTTTAAATAGCCAACACTGGCACAGACTAGAGTACTATTCCTGCCATTCTCTCCACATCAGTTATAACACACACACATGCACACACACTTATGAAGAAATGTTTGCTGCTAGCAGGAGATCAGATGACCAAATGAACAGTCTGACTGAGGGTCAGTCTGAACATGAGTTGCATGTAAGTCCCAGCAACTTATGCTGTCACATCTGTTTTTCAGGGCCAATAAGAACATCACTCTGACACTATCATGGAATGTTGTTCCCAACGCTGGAATCCTGCCACTAGTGACTGGAAGTGGACATGTCAGCCTTCCTTTCCCTGATGCATACGAGACCACCAAGAGCTACTAGACACATCTGGTCAGTTTGAACCATTGCTCACACAGACTAATGGAGACCAGACAAGCACATGCACAAATTTGTGACATACTGTTTCTTCGTGGATGGAAATGCATTTTTGGTTTGTAATAAAAGTTGATCGGAAAACCAAGAGTATCTATTTCCTCCCCCAAAATAATGTGTATTATTGGTGAACATTTAACGCTCATTGATATAGAATGCCTCACCAACACATATGAATTGACAAGACATATGGCATTTCACAGACAAGCAAAATGATTTTGAGTTATTTTAACTGCAGGGCTATTTGTTTGGTGGTCAGCCAGTGGGCAACATCATGACAACCTGTGCAACTAGCATGGCCAGACACTATCGTGGACCTTGAGCAGTATAATATTCAAGCACCAGAGAGAGGCAACAGGAAAGAGATGTCAATAAAAAGTGATCTGTGGCACAGATGTATCATCTGTCAAATATACTGTTACTGCTGAACAAACTGTACTTGATCTAACTTCAATTCACATGGTATCATTTATTCATTTTCATAAATGCTACACTAGTCCTACCGAATGTTGTGATTGAATATTATTTAGATTTAAAACATTTTTTCAGCTGTTTATGCTTATAAACACCATAATGGATGGGTGATGACTTCAGTCGAGACCCTGATGAGGTGAGGTGTCACAGAAAGTTTGACCAAATAGTTCATGAACTTACTTCCATATGCAATTTATGAATTTAGAAGACATGTAGGGTTCAGCTGTCATCATTGTAGTTAAGACTGACTGGTACTGACCCAAGTGGTGCCATCAGTACTGCTGGGGCAGATTTCAGAAAGCATGATTTCCGAAATTCTTGAGTCTTTCAACTCTGCAGTGTGGGAATCTGAGTTTCCTGTTCTGGAAAAGGAGGAACTCCAGCCCATTTCAGAAAGGGACATTATTAATATATAACGGAAGTATTATGGTAACAGAGTCTGTGAAGCTAACATGGTCAGGAACAGGTTTCCTTTAATAAACCTCAGTCTCCTCCCTCTTATAATCCAGAAATGCTGTGTCATTTCCTCAGTCAGTCAGTCCGTATTGCTCACATTTTAGCAGTTTTAAATGAAAATCCAAGTTGGCTGATAGTCATTCAGCAGACTGTATGTAACATTCTTTTGTCAAAAGATGTGTTTTGTTGAGGATCTTCTAGATGAAGAGACCGTCTTTTCCAGCATGGAGTTAAATGTATATTAGACAATGATTGAGACCAAAACTAAAGGTGCATAATCTCTAGATGGCTGCAGGTTTGAGCCTGTCCTCACAAAACCAACATTCAAGCTATTACACATTGAAATAGACAATGATTGACAGTTACTTTGATTTACTAAAATTGGTTCATATTAAGTTACTTTGATACATTAAAACTGGTTCATATGAGGTCTTTATATAGCATTATCAGAAATTCAAATCAGTTTGAGCCAGAAAATTGGCTTTTTTGGCTTTAAAAGCAAATCCATCAGTCTTGATTTCACAGATGTGGAAAAAAGCTGGTGAAAACTTTTATATGATGGAAGGTGGTGAATACAGAAACTGTACACAAATGCTGTGTTGATCCACTGTTACCTGCCAGTTCTAGTAAACCGTCTACATGGAGGATGTATTTAAATGGTCTATTTTTAGTATTTTATTTATTTTGCACAAGCCATTGTAATTTTTCTGTTTTTTTTTATACTAGGAAGTCCTGCAACTTCATTCTTGAATAACAATTCATCTCATGGAGCTGGATTCTGTTAAGTTTGACAGTAATAAATCTAGGATGGAGTGACCTATTGGCCGTTCCCTCTATGTACTCCATACACATACCTGTGTTTCATTGCTTGTAACTCCATCAGATTCATTTAAGGAACAGAGACATCCTACAAGACAACAAGTTGGGATCAATTTCTGTTTCTCTGGTAGGAAGGATGGAGAAGAGAGGAGACAAGGAGGCTGAAGCAGTTAACTGGGACGAAACTGCGGATACAAGACCTTTTCACAGGAGCTTTGTGGAAAGATCATGACAGGGTCAACAGAGCTCACTGATCCAATTAATAAGGCTCCCAAGATTATTGTAACAGGCATTTCCACTGCCCACCTTGTACAATACCAGGACCCTGGCCCATTTTCACAGACAGGGCTGATAATAATATTTACACCTCTTGTTTACCTTCTGTGACTCATCTGGTCAATTGGATGTTTGAAAAGGGCCTTTGTTTCTGCTGTTTGGGATGGAAACTCAATTTGACTGGGGCCTACAAGAGAATGAGGAGAAACTATAAAACGTGCTTTCACATGATTGAGGATAAAACCATTCCGTTTGGAATCATTCATTTCAATGCTGTATTTTGATAAAAAAAAAAAAATCAGTTCTTAAACTTTGATCAAACCAGTTTGCAAGCTTGATGCTGCAGCCAGGTCTGGGGACCCTCACATTCTTGACCTTGTTTTAAATTAAGTTCATTTGCATTGAATGGAGCAAAATTTTTGATCCAAATGAGACATGCATATATGTTTACTTGCAAACAGCACAGAGACGCTGTTTGTTAAGCAGCACGGTAAGCACTGCATTAGTGAATTACACAGGTCCTTTTAGTCTTGTTTGAGCAAATTTAGCAAAAAAAGTGACCTTTTGTGAATTTTTCAAAATGACTTTGGACTGGTGAATCTCAAACTGTTGAATGAAGGAGCAAGCACAGAAGCACCCGAGGGAAAAGGGACTGTCACATGAAACTTAGACATTCCACCCATCCATCCATTTTCTATACCACCTCCCGTTGAGGGTCGCAGGGGGGCTGGATCCTATCCCGGCTGACTTTGGGCACACACATTCAATATTTTATTAAGTTTTTCATATTAGCAAAAAATGTACATGTCAAATGTCTTAACCAGCGCACACTAAAACATATCTGCAAATGGAATGATGTTCCTTTGTAGCATGACCGTTGACATGATGTTCCATGTCAACATTCACTTTTCTCTGTCAGTTTGAAAAGGTAGCCCAGCATAAGTCTGAGAGCATGTATTAATCCAGACGCTGGATGAGCTTCTCCTCCATCATACAGTAGAGGGCGATGAGAGACAAGTCAGAGATAAAGACGTCACAGGCTCGTCTGCTGATGCCCCTACAGCCTCTGAGATCCAGCAGAGTTAGAGAAGGGAGACGCTTCAGGTAGGACAGGCAGCCGTCGGTCAGCTCACTACAACCTGTTGAGAAGGAAGGACAGACAGAAGCCTGGTTATACTGATCAATTTTTTTGATTAGGCTGATCAATTACCCTGAGGTGTGCTAGAAAGTTAACATTAATAGGGGAGCACACTATGTTAAGCCTGCTCTGGACCAGGTAATGTTCAGACTTTGAAATCAGCTGAAAAAAGATCTTCCCTGTAACTCAGTCCACCATCTCCTGGGAAATGAAATTCTCATCAGTAGGAGAGTGTTTAGAGTCTGAGGTAAGCCTTTTCCTGATTATATTCTCTGAGATTCTTAGCAATGGTTGCCTTGCACTGCGTCGTATTCACATTGCTCAGTTGTTCTACATCAGAAACTACATCTATGTATGTTCCCTCCTATCTTCCATCTCTCACACTTTTCCTGTTTGCTTCAGCCAACACCAACCCTTTAAATGTAACATCAAATGTCATTATAAAATACAAGAATGATGAAGGCGGAGAATGTTTTTATGCATGCTCCTGACTGGCTACCAAGAACTTTTAACACTGTAGCTGGTAGAATACCAGTTAGAACAAGGTCTGAAATGAACCTTTTAGCTCACCAGGCAAATGTCTGGAAAATAGAAAATTCTGCAAACCAAAATTTCCCCCCAGGTTAACTAAAAACTGAGGTCGCAGCAGACTGTGATCAAATTAATGCTAATGCTTTGTATCTACAATAGTTTACAGAACAGTGCAAAAAAAATCCTGATAATTTGATTTAATCGAATTTGAAGTATCAGCATTTGCAGAGATGAATAACGGCAGATTTTTCTGATCCCCTCTTCCTTTTTAACTCTATAGTATCACAGTGTTTAAGACTGCCGCTTGTTAAAACAAAAAAATTGCGATGGATGACAGAAAACACTGCTAATCTGTATGGAGTTGTCAAAAGTATTGATAACCAGATATTATTCAATATTAAAAACTAGTATTCGGATAAGATACTCACTTGTCAAAATTATTGATACTAACGGCACCACCTTCGCCTGCATTTGACACACAGCTTCACTTAGCACTGCCGCACACACAGACTACCTCTCTGCCTCTCCCCTTACTAGAAGCTCAGCATGTGTAAGAACAGGTGAAACATGGCGTGTGATGTTTATGGACCTTCGTGACCAATTTCAGTAGAAAATGTCAAAAGCAAAAGCGCAGTATGGAAGTATTTTGCACATGAGGCAAACAGTCAGGGGGGAGTCAGATATCAACAGGCCTGTTTGCAAGCACTGCTATAAGGCAGTAGTGACAAAGTCAAGTAGCTCTAGCAACTTGACAAAACACCTGAAAGACAGACACCCCACTCTTTACACAGAATTGCAAGAGGTCAATAAAGCTCCCGTTTCAACAACATTGAGGTTTGAACATTACTGTGATCAATGCTCTCAAGTTTGCATTCTCTGTGGGTGTGAGATGTGAGAATGGGGGAGTTAGATCATAGATGTGTTGTAGGCTATTCATTGACGACTACTTTTCCTAGCATCAGCTAAGCAACATGCTATTTAGCAACATATAAGTGGCTGAAATGTGTGTCACATGGCGAATGTGTGAGACTTGAGAGCGTTGAATCATGATAAATGCCCACAGGCGCACACATTAACATCAGCTGCTTAATTAACTGATGTGTTGTAATAAATGTTATTTTTTTGTATTTTCAAGACGTCATCAAAAACATTTTTATGCCTTTTATTGTGCAATTTTTTTCCCCTGTGGAATCGAAAATGTTATTGAATATTGAGTTTTTTCCTTGGTATCGGTATCGGTATCGAATATTGAAATTCTAGTATTGTGACAACCCTAATTTTTTAGCCACATTACAATCTCTATCCAGCCTCCTGCTCTCTATGATCATCTCTACTGTATTTAACTGAAGCAGAATGCACTACAGACTAACCCTATTCCCCTCAGAAAAAATTTCAGCTCTTGGATCATTTTACATATGAAGAATTAGGGAAACCACTGTAAGAAGGGAGGAGGTGAGACATGAATTTAATCAAATGCTATGGCTTGTCTCTTTAGTAAGTATGACACTGACCTGCAAGTGTGAGCTCAGTGAGATTGTTGCGAGTGTGTGTCCCAGAGGCTGCCAGCAGAGCGATGGATGAGTCTGTTACATCTTTGCAATGAGCCAGGTCGAGCCTCTCCAGCTGGGGCATGTGGCGCTGCAGCAGCCTTAGAGTGGACTCACTGACATCCAGACCAGACAGACGCAGTGTCACCATGTTCCTAAGTCTGCACCGGGATGACTCAGAGCCTAAAGCGAGAGATAGGGAGAGGTAAGGTATCCTGTACTTATTTCAGTTCATACCTGCTTGTTTCTGCTACTCCTGACCTGGTTGGGTGATGAGCTCTTTGAGCTGGCTATCTTTCATGCCTTCACACCAGCGTAAGTCCAGCAGGCGGAGGGAAGGCAGAGTTGGCGAGACCAGTGCTGACAGACATGACCATGAAAGACCCGCCACCCTCAGCTCTCTCAGACCTGCAAAAATATTAAGAGTTATAGAGCCCAGAAATGACAGAGACAGCAGGATATGTGTTTGCATGTTATACCACACATTGTACCACATAACAATCTACATTCAGTTTGTTTAAGGACAATGGCCAAAAATATTACAGTTTTTTTCTGATGTTAGCGTACTTGCCAGACAAAAGAGCCTTACTGTGTAAAGAAATATAAAGTTTGCGTCTCCAGTATTTAGAAACTGTCATATGCCAGCACATTTAGCATAACTAGCATTAAACAGCATGGCTCCCAATAGGTGCGTTACTTGAGCAACTGTGTGACTGAGTTGGACAATATTGGACTGGTTTAGAAGATTCTGTCTCTACTTCTGACAATTCCAAAATTTAAAAATGGCTATTTAGAACGGGGCAGCACGGTGGTGCAGTGGTTAGCACTGTCGCCTCACAGCAAGAAAGTTCTGGGTTGGAGCCCTGGCTGGAGCACAGGATCTTTCTGTGTGAAGTTTGCATGTTCTCCCTGTGCCTGTGTGGGTTCTCTCTGGGTACCCCAACTTCCTCCAATACTCCAAAAACATGCAAGTGGGGACGAGGCTGATTGATACTCTAAATTGACTGTCAGCGTGGCTGTGAGTGTGAATGGTTGTCTGTCTATATGTGTTAGCCCTGACACCCGAAGGCTGCTGGGATAGGTTCCAGCCTGGAGAGTGAGATGCTAGCCAATGTGCAGACAGGGATCTTTGAATTGGAGGCTTCGTAAACCACTCAGTATTGTAGCCTCCATGTTAGATGCATCATTAGTAAATGTGTTTTTAAATTGTATTGTGTGTCAAGCTGGGTAATTGTGACAAGGGGTGTTTACAGTTTTGATCTGCAGGAAACAGACATCATCGTAAAAGGGGTGAAATGAGCATCTCCAATTGGATGTCATGTTTCAGACAATGTTGATCAGAGCTGGAGCCGACTGTCTACAACAGAGTCATGTAACCAACAAATGGATGCTGATTATACCCTTTCACACTGAAACCAAAAGTGTTTCAATGTCACAATATCAATCCCACTTTGTCTTGTACCTGGCAGTCTGGTGAGCAGGCAGTTGAGCTGTCTCTTGGCCAGGGGAGTCCAAGAGAGGTCCAGAGAGGTGGGCTGGCGTTTGATGATTCCTGCCAGGGCCTGGTTACTGAGTGGGCTGCACCGGCTCACATCCACATGGCTCCACAGGCGCTTATCGCAGCTCCTGCACAGGACAGATGTTGTGTGACTTAAAGGAAGCTCATCAATCATGTGGTGTTCGTAGAGTAGGAACCATGTCGTACCACTTATACCAAGCCTTGCAGACAGTCATGCAGGCCAGAAGCTCGCCTCTGCTCAAGTAGCGGAACACAGACACCCACACCTCCTTCTCGCCTCCTCTCTCATTGCCCACATCCTTAAAGGAAGGCAGGGAAAGAAGGGAAGGAGGTGACATGGTGGAGGATGCAGAGGGAGCAGCAGCTTCATCATCCTCTGAGGAGGACACAGAATGATCCCTAGTGCCTCGGTCGCCATGGTTACCCCGAAGTCTAGGCCTGCAACACCAAATTTTTTTTTAGTGTTTTTCAAACTTTTTTGCAACCATTTCACAGTATGACAATACAGTACTACATGATGATAAATATCATTATGAGTTACAACGACAAATTAAGGAATCGAAACATAAGGTTTTTCTTATTGAATAAGTGCTTTAATATAATTGAAATTAGATTTTTTTCCCCAATGGAATCATTTATTAACAATCTTGTATTGGAGAATAAGAGTGGAGGAAGAGAGGAGACTCTCAATCCAGCTGCATTTGCTTTCAATCCAGCTGCATTTGCTTTCAATGAGGACTGATAACTCCTTCTTTTAGCAATGTGAATGGAGGAGGATCAGCAGTATAGACAATCAATTAATGTACAGGTGTACCTAACGAAGTGGCCAGTGAGTAGGATCAGTCTATTGTAGGTACTTGCACTAGTTTTTTTATGATGTCCAAGCAAAGTCCTGATTTGTCCATAGAGTCCACAGTGTTTCCTCAAATAATAAAGATTTGAGCACACCTTCCAGGTCCTCGAGGGGTTTGCCCATCTGTTGTAGTGTCACTGCTCTTGAGACGTGAAGGTTTGGAAAGAGCTGTCTTTCGCTGGATGAAGCCCTGCTGACCACCTCCACCTGCAGCTGTCCTTGGACCCATGGCAGCCTCCAGCTTGGGAACTATGGAGCCTGGGAAGAGTAACAAACTTGTTAACTTGAACTGGAGCCTTCCAGCAGCCTTCATCAAAAAACAGGGTACACCTGCATGGCTTTGGATGGTGGGAGGAAGCCAGAGTACCCGGAGAGAATCCACACAGGTACAGGGAGAACATGCAAACTCCACACAGAAAGATCCCGTGCTCGAGTCGGGTAAGGCTCTGATATAGATAGGTTCTTTGTTTGCATGCTCTCATATTCTTACCAGATTGTCGCTTGGCCTTGTGGGGGTGCTGTAGAGTCACAGTCAGGTAGGAACCACTCAACAGGTCATCATTTAGGTCAGACACCAGGAGCACTGGAGGTTCTGGGTCAGAATCCCAGTGTCCTTCCTCCTCCACATCCTCTTCCTCCTCATCTTCCAGAGTGTCCATTTCCTCATCCTCAGGGTCAAACTCTTGCCCCTCACTGTCTTCATCTTCCTCATCATCAGTCCTGCCCCTTCTACTACGATGACGATGACGCCGATCTTTGTCTCCGTCTTCACTATCATCATCTTCTTCCTCCTCCTCCTCTTCCTCTTCCTCATCCTCCTCATCATCATCTGATTCATCACTGGAGTCTCCTCTCCGCTGCATTCTGGAACCTCCCCTCAGCCTCACTCCTCTCCCCCTCCTCCCACCTTCCCTCATGCCCATACCACGCTTCAGTCTTAGCACAGAGGAGCCACCAGGAGTCAGCAGGCCTGCTCTGCTGCCCCTGTGGCCCGTGCTGCCTCGCAGGAAGCCTCTCCTGTTGGCACCAAACCCCCTTCTGGCAGAGTGGCTCCCCCCTCGGGCTTGGAATCCTGCCTTTCTTCTCGGAGTGGCTACAGATGTGGAATCAGTAAAAAAAAACACAACCAAAAAACAGTTATTTCAAACCCAATGAAACAGTATCTAACTCAATATTAATCTCTCCCAGTGACACCATTCAATAAACATCTCATTACATGTTGAACAGCATGATTCATCTAGATACGGTTTAAAACAACCTGCAATTTGGTGCAATGGGATTCAGTCCCGTCACCATGCGATACGAGCCAATCGGATTCCATCAACACCACGTTTTTATTATTTGCAAAAAAACTGCAACTGATTTACAAAATCCACTTCTACTTTCAAATTCTTTGGAAACGTTCTTCATGTTTGTCATCCCAAGAGCCAGACACTGTAGATGCTGACCCATATCATATTGTTCATAATACTGGTCTTAACTTAACTTAGCTGATAGAAAAGTGCTATATTTTGATATAAATGATGTATCCGTTTGATGACAAGAGCATGTGGTCTCATAACAACAAAGCACTTGTTCTATTTACCAACACAAGTAAGTATAATATGTTTCAATACGTTTGATACCAAAACGTATAAATCCCCCCACACATTTAAGAAGGGAACCGCCCCTCATTTAATAGGAATTTTAGACTGAAAGCCACAACAGTTGATACACAATTCACATCCAGCTTTTCACTGGTACAGCCTATCTCAATTGCTGTAACCACATCTCACACACAAAACCGGATACATTTCTTTATTCCCAAATACTTGGATATCAAATCCTGAAAAGAGGTATTTTTCTTTTTCAGATTAACAGAAATACAGTGTAGTGACAGGGTGCATCAGACAAACCTTCATCATCATCATCACTGGCAGAGTCGTCTCCATCACGGCTGTGTCTCTGTTGTCTGTAAATCTTGGCCATGCGAGCATCCAGCAAAGAAGATGACTTCCGCTTCTGGAAATAAGGAAAGACACGACAAGTCAAAAGGCAGACTGAAGAATATATATAAAAAAATAGGATGGACACATGATTCAGAAGTTAACAACACGGCTACAGACAGTACAGACCCACAAAATGAAACTTACCACCGGGAGGCCTTCGCTTCTGTCTCCTCTAGACTGCTGGAGAAACAGAACAAGCCTAAATCAGATGAGACTTCAGGACATAAGAGCTCTTAAACATTCTTCTTATGACAGAATTGGCCATTCACCAATATTTAAAGTTGCTGGGGACAACCCATATTTTTCAGACAAAAGCCAACATTAAGTAACCATGGCTCTGTCAGCAGAAGTGGGATGGAGTTTGAAGGTTTGAACTTCCACAACTCACTCTTTATGTCACAAAACATCCAGTGTTTTTGAACATGTATGTTGTGATCATACATTTTGTCAAACAAATGACAAAAATTACATCATCTAAATTAGTTCCTTTTTCTTTGGCGTCACTTTCACAACCAGGATTATAGAGTGTATAATGCTTAATAGTACTGGTGTAGGCCTGTAAACAGAAGTTTATGGAAGGCCTCTACTAGTTACGGACCCCAACCACCCCTCTCCAACAAATGACCAACATCACTAAAACGCACCAAACTTGTGAAAACTGAAATTCATTGATTTTCTCCTTCTATCTACTCCTCTCTTCATTTTTTTTGTGTGTTGGCAGAGTGTAATTTTATTATAAAAAAGGACTCTATTACCTAACCATGTTAATATGCTTGAGCATTATGTTTTCCCCTTTAAATCTCTTTTATATGCCCCGATGGATTTTCCTGAGGTTTTGATCAATTGTTCAAAGAGATGTAGTGCTTTATTTGATTATTAGTGCAACCACTAGATTTTGGTTCTGGTACAAAGTATAATGTATTTGAAGGTTATGAAGGATCGCTGTTGCTTGCTATTTTGTCTGTTTTCTATAACTCAAGTTTCCAGATGAATCCTAGTCTGAGCTGGAGCTCTTTTCGATTGTCTACCAAGATAAATGGAATAGATTAGCAAAATATGAGTTTAACCTAATAGTACTCAGAGTGTTTTCCAGTACTGCCTCTCATTCTCCCATTAACAAACTTGCGGCAGTGCACCTGACTGACCTGCACAGTTTCAAATGTATCCACAGTCTTGTACACGTATACGGGATGGGCATGGGTAATCCATGAAGACAAAACTCAAACTTTTATCTTTGTCTGTCTTGCATGTAAGATCGTGGATCTGTTACTTACAAAAATCTTTTCAAGGCCTTCAAAATAAAAGCAGCAATGCTTTGTTACAGATATGGTTTTGTTGGAGCTGCCTTTGAGAGTTTTTTTCTGAAAAAAAAAAAAATCTCATAAGAAGTCAAGTGCTTCTACCAGTAGCTTGTTAGTAGCTAAGGTAGCATCTGTGGTGTATATTCACACTATGTTGCCTGGGATCAAAACAGTGATGTCTGTGTAATGGTTCCAAAATCATGACTTCTCACTAATGTGACCAAGCTCCCCAGCCGTATAACTCCCTTCCTTCCAATCTCAAAAGAGAGAAACTCTGCATTCTCTTTTAAATGTCAACATAAAACTAAATTTAACCATGGTTTTTTTCCTTAACTGTTGTCACTATTTAAGAACTGTTCATGTCTTTAACGCATGTTTGTGATTCTCTCTAAGTATATTGGCTGTACAGCACTTAGTGACTTTTTGGAAAACTGCTTTCATATAATAGTCACTGTAATTGCTAACTATCATTACTTTAGCCTGTTTTTTTTTTTTAAATCAATGTTACTTTGCTGCAGTGATTTAATTAACTGAAATTTAAAATCTTTTTCTCTAAAAAGAGTTTTGCTCAACCCAGTAACCATAAATTTGTCATCCATGGCTTATTCAAAATCACTGTTGTCTAGATGACCACTGACATTTATCAATCTCTGGGTCACGGGAATTTCTTGTCCCAATCTATCATCTCTGATGAATTGCTTTGCATTTGGTATGAACACATTATGATGCAATGTAAAAAGGGTACAAGTGACTGAAAAAATATCTATATTTTACAGTATATTGTGTCCAACTACTCTATTTGAGAGGGATTAAACTTGTCAAAAGCAAGAACCAAGTTGTCTATAGTCATGAACAATAAGAACAATAATTTAGAATGTATGGAGAAAAAAAAAAAAAACAGCACAGAAAATCAAGTGGTCCACAGTCTGAGAGAAGAGGCACGACTCAGAATTTGGACACAGAAAACTTTTCTGGAAGAATCAACATTCGAACATTTAATTCATAGGAGTTCTGGCTCTTCTCTTGAAAGTAATGGAAAATAAAAGAGGTGGCGTGCATGCGACAGAGGGGTGGATGTACGCAGAGTAGGCGGCACCTCTCACCAGTCTCGAGCTGATTGGCTGAGAAGGCAGAGGGGCCGCTACCAATAGAAGTGACGCAGAGGAGGTGGAAGAGCAGGAGGGAAGAGGAGGAGGGAAGAAACCACAGTGGACCACCTCCCCATCCTGCTGAGAGCCCACAGGACCCCCTAAAGTAGCAGAGGGTCCGGGGCCCAGCCTGAGAACCAGGGGGCCGTGGGGATGGATGTGCTGCTGGTGGCTGGCAGCCAACGATTCATCACTGCCTGATGACTGATGCAATTCAATTTAGACAAATAAACAGGAAGAATAAGCAACCAAAAAAAAAATAAAAATAAAATCATGATAAACAAATAGACAGGAGATACACCATACCATTAGCTTCAACACACTGGAACCAAGTTTAAAGTGTGTGTGTGTGTGTGTGTGTGTGTGTGTGTGTGTGTATCAACTGCAGCTACTGTAGTCTGGCTGGATTATTTGCAAAGACTGAAAAAACAGTTTGCAGCACGGTGTGCAATACACCAATCAGCCACAACATTAAAACCACCAGCATAATACAGCTTCGACCTGTTGAGGCTTGGACTTGGCAAAACCTCTGAAGGTGTCCTGTGCTATCTGGCACAAAGACAGAGTAGAGCCCAAGTGAACACTGAGCTCTTTGTTTAGTTCTTCAACCCTTCTCAAACTATTTTTGCAGTGTTGTAGGGTGGATAAACCCTGCTGAGAGAGGCTGCTGCAATCAGGGAACACCACTGCCATAGCGGGATAGGCTTGGCCTGCAACACTGCAAAGCTCTTCAACATAGACTTTATTTAGACGTATTTCCAAGACATATCAGTGGCTGTAAAATATTTGACCACCCATTTTTTTGGGCTGGCAGAAAAACCCTTTCTAAGTCGCCCAACTCTCCTCACTCTACCCCTCCCATCTCGTTCATTCAGAGTGAGAATAACACAGAAAACATAGAAAGATTAATAAAATTGATGGAAAGTGTGACTAAGTAGGCTTTGCTGCCTTGGTCTGTGTATGTTTGTCTGTGTACCATGACTGATGTAAGTTGTAGCTGGAAGGAGTAGGAACCACAGTATCATTCTTAAAATACCAATACCAATTAACTGTGCTATTGGACAATTTTTTGTGATATTGCTCTTGTATTAGTAAACCATCAAACACTCTTAGTAAGTCACACTGGTGCATGTAGTTGTACAATTTAACTGCACTGTCTCACTGGAACAGTGATTGAGTGGTTAGGATTGTTGCCTTGCAACAAAGAAGGTGCAGGGTACAATTCCTGACTATTTCTATGCGTCTTTCTCTTGGGTGCTCCAGTTTCTGCAACCATTAAAGAAATGGAACGCTAAAAGCCTTTTTCCCACTGCCCCAAAATAAGCTTTAACTGGCATTTACTCTGGAGTCAAATGACCCTTCAGTAGACATGGGTATTTATCTTTTCATCTCTTTTCGACATTGATAGGAACACAACCAAGGTGAGCTCCACTAGTAGCAACATACATGGAAGAATGAAGTCTTGACATCCCCGCCGGTAGCTTGCGCAACTTAGGGCGCTTTCTCACCTAATGGTCTGGTACAAGGTACGGACTTTTTTGTTGTTGTTGTTACATTGTTTTCATATAGTCCAATAAAGTTCGCTTTCTCACTGCTATTATGAAAGCAGACCAAAGGAGCTACCTACGTCATGACGTTACCGCGTTGGAAGTGCTCTGGCGGTGTATTTGTTTTGGTCGCAGCAAAGAAGTTACCATCAACCATGGATCCGCGGATTCACTTTGTTGCCCTCGCACTACTTTGGCTGCGCCTCCAACATCAACAACAACTACTACAGTCCCAATACGCGAGACTAGTGCAATGTCATCAAATGAACAACATCCTTATGGTGCGCTTGATATTTCGACACAGACAGGCAAGGTGGCGAAGACTGAAAGCCTCTCCGAAAAAACACGAAACGTCTCCGAGTTCCGGTGGGTCTTCTCCAGTTCATTTTTTATTTTGTCCTCTGACCATATCTGAATGAAATATTTAATTTCCTCCTCCCCCCAAGTATTACCACGGCTCATCTTTGCTTTGTTTTTACGGCAAAAATGAGATGTTTAAATATGACGTGTACCCTGCTTTTGGTCCAATAGTCCGAAAAATGCTTTCAAATTACACAGCAGCGGACTTTGGACCAGGATAATCCGGACCGAGACCACCTCCTGAGGCAGGACAAAAGACTTGGTCCTTAGTCCGGACTGTGGTCCGGTGGAGCTTTCACATATGTCAATTTACTCCGGACTATCTGGAAAGTCCGAAAGTCCGGACCAAACGAGGTAGGTGAGAAAGCGCCCTTACTGTCACCTCATTCCATCTCTGTTCAAGTGGCACTAACATTACTTAGACTGTCTTCAGATTGAAAAACATACTGGAACAAAAATACAACAGGAACACTATCACTGTATTCAACGCTGTTTTTCCTAGAATTAAATATAGTACACAAGCGCAAGATCCAACACTACATTGCTATTCTTCCAACACTGTACACTTTCGGTGCAGTGACTGTGACCTCAAACATAACACACAAAGGAAAAAGCAAAAGAAAAGGCAATGCCTTGTCTCCCAGCAATGGCAAAAGGATCGGAAAAGGAAACTAGCATGTATGCAGGTGTTAGCAGTGGGAAGGGGTTCTAATATTCTTGACCAAGATACTTACAAAGATCTTGAGTGCTACATGTAGCTGTTCCTTGTTTTGAAGAGGATGGGTTACATGCAGACGATATGCTTTTGCATTATATATCTACAATGATAATAAAAGCTGCCTTCTTCTTCTTACAAAAGAATGTTTAGGTAGGTGATATCAAAGAAAAATCCACATGTATGAAAACTGCCCAAACGAAAACACTGCCTCTGCAAGTTTGTGCAAAGAGAATCCTGGTTCCACCACCAACCAAGAAGACGCTGCACACAAATCTCTGCACTGATGCAAGAGAATATGAAGGACCTACTTCCCTTGCTCCATGGTACAGGTTTGATGCTCATGTGCCCTTTGTAGGTGCTTTGACACATTCAATCATAACCTGCATTGACATTTTTGGCTAAATATGGTGTAGTACCTCTTCTCATGGATCATATCAGGCTGACTAGCTTTCACTCCCCACATCCATCAATGAGACCAAGTGGACCTAATTGCAGGTACCAACTATTGTATAGTAGGTACACCCCACAAGAACATTTCAGAGGGAATCTGTCCATGGTTTTAAGTTGTTGTGGCTGATCCATGTACATCAACAATCAAGAGGTAAGAGTCCTGGAGGCTGTGTGTAAGTGCGTTTACAGTCCCATTGGTGGCCAGTTTCCATTAAGTCAATCATAATTTGACAGAAAGGACATATTATAATGTTAAGGTAAAGCAAGTTTAAGCTTAGAGTAAGGCAATCAGCGGTTACAGTTAGGGAAGATGTCCAGGAGATATTCTCTGTTGTGATGAAAACGTGTAAGGCGTGTGTGTAAAAGATGTGTACCTCTGGGTCAGTGGTCCCTTGAACACACTTTGGACATTCCCAACAGCTGGGTAGGTCTTTGTTGATGATTCCTTCTCCCTGAACCTACAGAGACAAAGAGGTGGACACAGACCAGTTTAGACCTGGCCTTATTACTTAACTTTGTTATCACCAAGTTGGTGTTCACTGTTTACTTGTTAATCTTTGGAGCCTGAATTATTATCTTGAATTATGTTCATTTTCCCCATTCAGCACATTGAGCCTGTATTGAAACCACATTCATGTTATTACATTAAAGGCAATTCAAGGCAACCAATGCCTTTAATCTAGTTTCACATGAGCAGCTTTAGTTTAGATGTTTTGTGGTATTCAATAGAATACCACAAAATAGTCATATTAATTATGCAGAAGAGGAGAGAAGCCCAGAGAACATATGGGAAAAAGTACAGTTTTGGGTTTCCATTTAAGTCTGCCACCTCCTGATGATGATTTTGATGTTGATGAATGTTAGCCTTTGTGCATATTTGAAAGGTGTCAGAACCGATATGTAGTGCCGTTAAGTACCCTGAACATATGTCAGGGTATGCTGAACATATGATCAAATAAACCTCTAGTAATTAGTCCCTCCTCCTTTTTACTCTCTCTTTTATACTCTAAGAACATGATATTTTGGTCTGTGTCTGCTTGTTCAACAAGACTCTCACTGTGGTTCTCCATGAAAGCAAGAAACAGTCTGTCTTGTCCACTACGCTAATTTCATATACAACACCACATAACAGTAGAAGTCATATAAAGTCACTGTTTCTGTCTAACAGGTCTAAACCTTGTTGGTTAATCAAAGAAACTAATTTGGCTTATCCTATTGATCTAATTCATGTGGAGGCATTTCACTCTATATACCATTGCACATCTGCAGTTCTCCTCTGTTGTCTCCTCGCAACAATGCTCACATGACACATGCACACATACCCACAAGCAGAGGTTGAGCAGAGGAGAACATGTCACATCAAACCCCAAATGCCTGAAAAGTAGGTGAAATATCTATGTTTCTTAATTGCACCCAAGCTCAATGTAGGACAAGAAGCAAGGATATTCACTTGTAACTAGTAGTAGCCAGAGAACCTCTCCTTTTGCTGGTCCAAGCAGAGAATAGAGCGGTAGCTCACCTGCTGTACTCCCTCCCCCTGACAAGCAGCACAAGTCCAGTCACCACAGAATGACAGGTTTTGACCCAAATTTGTTGTGAGGTTATACTCCTCAAGGCTGTACAAGACTGATCTTGTTAAGTAAGTAAGGAAATAATAAATGAATAGATGTAAGTTGGAAAATAATAAACAAATGTAGGTAGTTAGGTAAAATACAGTATATAGAGAAAGAGTGGGGGATTTTTAATTAGTAAACAAATGGCGATGATTGACAAAAGCTTCAAATACTGGAACATTTTTAAAGATGTGATGCATTAACGAAACGTTATATATTTATGTCATACCGTGAGGCAGGCAGGGTGGACTATCTGCGCACAGTTGGAGCACTCCATCAGGGTGAGTGAGGGGTCTCCAGTTTCCTCCTGATTGGGCTCCTTGCATACCTCGCACACCGCTGACAGAGGAAGGCCCGGCTGAGGGGTACAGAGAGTCACTCATGCTTAGAGAAAAAGTGTGCACACCTGACTGAGGGTCTGCTTTGATCTACAGGCTTAAAGACTTGATAGTTGTTTCTCCAGCAAACGTTAAGAGTAACACTGTTTAGTCATGTAAAAACAATACATTTTTATTTAGATGCAAGTATACTGAATGTGCATTTTAAGTTTATTTGTTTGATGTCTTGCTGACCAATGCTGTGTTCGAACCACATTCAGAGCTAACTTGTCCCGCACAGGCAGATTATGTAGAGTCAAAGTTAAGATATGAATAGACACAAATTCACACCAGGGAACCACAATGGTGTACATGCAAAACTCACATCACCTGTGTATTTGCCAAAGTTGAAAAACACAGTTGCAAAATCCTGTCACACAAACACGCCACTTACAGAAAGACACTGACGCAGTACACAGGTCTGCTTTAGCTTTCCTGGCCCTCCAAACTTCTTCATGTCTCTGCAGAAATTACAGTCTCCACATTCTGCTCTCATACAAGCCTCACAGCGCTTACACCTGTACAGGAAAGCAACACGGTGACAAATGGCTGAACACATGATTATATAACACTAGAACTCAGTACTACAAAAGGCATAAACAAATGTTTAAAAAGGCACTCAACAGCACTGGCCTTCCAACTACTGTGTGGGCTGAGAAGGCATACAAGTGAGGAGGTTCAACAATTACTACATCAATAATGCATCAATTTGTCCTATTTTAATGATTATCAAATACTTACCGAATAAAAATAGAAATGTTTTGGTCTTATATGAAAGTGAAATGGATTATCTTTAGGTTTTTAATAGGAAATTAAAGACGCATGGTCTTACACAATTTGTGACTAAACTTATTCTGAAATGTTTAAAATTTAGTTAAGCACGTAATTAGGAAACTAACTGATACTAAAAATAATCACGAGCTGCAAGCTCATAGCTTAGTTACCTGACCCTGCGTCTTCTCAGAACAGACATGGAGGATGCCGGTTTCTGCGGTCTGGGGATGACGGGAGTTGTGGCCAGTTTAGGACGAGGGGGGGGTGGTGGAGGAGGTGGCGGTTGGTACCAGGATGGCTGATGGAGGAGCAGAAAATTTTTTAAATCACAGAAACAAACTTGAAATGTCACATTGTGGTTGTACACGACTGTGAAGTGTGCCTGTCAGGGACCTTTGATCACCAAAAGCTTTTCAGATAACCCATGTGTTTCAGTGGACATTTGTGCTAAAATTAAAGAAATTCCTCTGAGGTGTTAGTTAAGATAATGCATTAACGAGAATTTAACAAACAGACACTCAAAACATTATGCCTCCAGCTTCATAACAGACAGCCATAAGAAGACTCGTGGGAACAGCAGGTAACTCTTAGCAATATTAACATTCTCTTCCTTAGGTGGACCTGTAGATGTGATTGTCGGTAGCTAGCTGTTGATATTGTTTGTCGTCCTTTTCCTTCCAGCCTGTTGACGAAGGATTTTGATAGAATTTGGAGGAGCAATTGATTAGGTTTTGTCAGTTACTGAGATGGATTCGCATCTGACGGTGACCTCATATTGCTTTCCTTCAGCAGAGGTATACCACAGAGAGGCCTATACCTTCAATGGTCATACTTGTTTAAATGTTATTTTTAGTAATTTATTACATCTGTGCCCTTTCTACTTAAGTTACTAGAGTATTGTTTTTCGTCAGTGTTGTGGTCTGTTGCTAAATGCCTTTGCAAAAACTTTGGTATTGCAAGAAAGCACAAAGAAATCAAGAGCGTAGATCTCAAGGACGTGTTCTTATTGTAACAGCAAACAAGCATAAAAACACATAACAGCACATAAACTTCAATGTTTTCTGTATGAAGTCAATAAACACATGACATTAATTGTAAGCTTGACACTTCACATTTTTTTTAAGTTAATTCCTAAATAAACTTATGCTTGTCATCTATATTTCTGACCGTTAACTGATTTTTTTTTTATTTAAAAAGCTGCTACAGGTTAGCTGAACAGACCAGCACCATTTGCAGCATAGTCCTGGTTATCTACTTCTGTGGAGAGACACAAATGTACAGCTAGTACAATTGGGGTATACCAGTCCTGTACCTGGCTTAACATCAAACCGGTTTGATCCGAGGCTGATTATTGATTAGGTTAAAGCTGTCATTATATGTTCTGTGTGACACCTGCTTACCCTCTTTGGCCACTTGACGATGGGTTTTCCCGTGTATGACAGTTTGGGATCGTCATTGGCATGTTCCTTCAGTAATGCCTGCAGAACAGTATTCAGTCAGAATGCTTAAAAGATGCTCACACTGTCACATTCCTACTGCTCATTCCAGACCAACAGAGGAAAGGCTGAAGCTTGGGGTGTCTAAGAGACCAAGAACTTCTAACTCACAAAAATCCAAACATCCTGAAACTAAAATGACAATTTCCAGAGAGACTAATTACACAAGGCTTAATTTGGTTTGAGGACTGTCTTTGTCTTATCATCATACCCTAGCTAGGTCTGGCACCATGTCTCTGTTTGTATAGTGCTTTACAGAAGGATTAACAGATATTTTAAAAAGTGACTCGTATGTGAAACAATTAATTACAAATGTGTATATAAATATATATGCATTCATCCACGCAATGTTCTTGTGAGAGATAACTGTGTCCACTTCAAGAGTACACCATTTCATATCTGTGGCACAGCTTGTAATGCATCACTTTGTCATTATTATGAACACCGCCAGTGAGGCTGTAGCACTAAATACCTCTAAATGCTGTTGAGAGTGTGAGTTAAAATATTTTGTTCAGGAAAATGCAGCATGGCAGAAAAAGCCAGGAAAAAGCAGGTTTTTTGGCCAGTGGCAATGGCGCTTTAGAGAGGTTGGGTATCTCACGTCATATATTAAGATCAAAGTGAAATTATGAAACAAAAGCAACAGTGTTAACTAGTTAAGAAAGCTTACATTTAGCACCTTCAACCTTTGCTGCACACACATGCACAAGCACATACCTTGATGTGTGAAATCAATGCCGGAGCATTGTGTATGCCTGCTGGGACACACTTTTTGTTGGAGGGCAGAGCTTCCAGTTTGCCCAGGAGATTGCACAGCCCCTCCAGCTCAAAGGAGGTCAAATGAACTTTATCAGACTGCAGCTCCGAAGCCTCTTCATCGCTGGCACTCTCCTCTTCTTCCTTTACATGCTCATTGACTGGATCTGTGCCAATTGGTTTCTTCAGACCTAACAGAGAGAATGTGTTATCCAACTTGAATCAATGTACAATAAACATGCTTATTTTGCCTGTGTTTGTACCAATTCCCAATGAGTGTTTCTGAAACTCTGGCGTGAGGTAGGAGGTTTTGGTCAGGCTGAAGACGTAGCGTTCCAACACATACCAGCACATCTCATAGTAGAAGGGGTGACGAAACTTCACTGGAACCTACAGAGGGGCAAAAGAGGCTCATGAGGTTTATGAAAAAAGCTGTAAACAGGAAGTGATTAAGTGTATGGGCATCTAAACCAACCCGTGTGCGGTCCTCAATATTACAGATGTTAAGCTGCATGGGAATGTTGAAACTGTGAAGGAAGTTCCCACCGAAAACCATAGAATCCACAGGGGTATAGACTGCATGGATCCAACCTAATTTAACAGACATACTAATTTAACAGACACTTTTGGTCAAAACATTTTTCAGCATACAGTAGATGGAAATGCTCATGTTTACCTGATGGGATGATAAAGGTGCAGCCTTGCTTCAGTTCAATCCTCTGACAATCAGACACTCTGTCTCCCAGAAAAATGTCTCCCTGTTTTCCAGATAGCACCCAATTCTCGTACAGCTCCAGGTTCTGAGGGGTGGGGGGGATCAGCCAGAATACCTGCAGTACAACACGGCAATTGAAAACACTCCACATTCTCTACTTTGCAATGATGAGCAAGGGTGTATGACCACAAACTGTCCTCAAATTCTGGGATCAGCGAGAATACCTGCAGTACAACACGGCAATTAAAAACACACTCCACATTCTCTTCTTTACAACGATGAGCAAGGGTGTATGACCTCAAATTCTAAAGTAGCTATTAACAACAACCTGCCAGAAGGTTCAAAAAGCACATTCTCTTTGAAAAATGTGATCAAAACAAGATGTTGCATGCTTTCTCATGGTTTTTGTTCTCTGCATTTAAAGTTCATCCATTCATGCTGATGTGATTATGTTTGTGAATCCTCATGTTCTCTTGTTGCTTTTGCTGTCATAAGCACATAAAAACAAAATCTTTCATATTAAAGTAATATATTTGACAATAATTTCAATGAGTCAGGTTACGGTTACAATGGCCATCCCTCCTCTCATTCTATGTTTTTAGGAATTATAATCATATTCTACTGCACAAAGCCTAAATGTAATATGGGTATATCAGACACAAGGCTAACCTCTACTCTCTTATGTAGGTATGCCATGCACTCTGACCCACCTTGCCACCTCTCAGTATGTGGTACCATACCGACGTTCCTCCAAAGTCTATGTGAAAGTCTGTGTAGCAGCCCTCCACACTCATTAGACAGTACCTGAAGAGAAACACCAATATCATCCATTATCAGCTAGCAATGTCTGACAATTTTCTGGAGAGAGGCAACTAAGGGAGCTCTTACTTCTGTACTTTGGGATACTGCATATCGTTGATAGAATTGGTCGAGTCTCTCTGCCTCTCCTTCAGGTGACGAGGCCACATGTTATCCACCCAGTCTATGAGATCTATCTATAGAACACAGAAAAATATACGAAGGGTGACTCTACAGAAGAACAAAGAAATGTATATTCAGTCCTTGTTCTGTTGAGTTGAATAGACATACTGTGACAGGTCGCTTGACCAAATTCTCCAGTTTTGTGTGACTGAATTCCAGACTGATGACATTATAGAGCTTGTCTCTCTGAGATGGAGGAGTCTCATAGTAACGTGTCCACTGGGCCATGGACATCTCTGTACCCTTCTGAGTGCTCACGTCCATCACATCAATCATACGTCTGCTACCTGAGGAGAATGGTGCAAAGGACAGGGCATCTCTTCTAATGACAATACTTCCATGTGTTGCCCAGTGTATACAAATGTGAACATCATATATTGGCTATCAGGCAGATCAGTTCCAAAAACAGTATATGAAGATAACCACAAAAATATCCTACATACCAAATAATATTTCTGAGCATTTTAAACATGTTACATTTTTTTTGTTCAGTGTAATTTAGGATCACGGCAAGAGTCATGGTCATGCCTATCTGGGTCCAGATCGCAGGGGCAGCAGTCTCAGCAAGGAAACCCTGCCACTTGTACTAGCTCTTCCAGGGGAATCATGAGGCATTACACGCGAGACATACAATCCCTCTAGCGTGTCCTGGGTCAGCCCAAAGGCCGCTTCCCAGAAGGACAAGCCTGAAAAACCTCCCAAGGGGGACATCCAGTGGGCATCCTCACCAGATGTCCGAACCACCTCAACTGACTCCTCTCGACATGGAGAAGCAGCGGCTCTACTCTGAGTTCCTCCCAGATGTCTGAGCTTCTCACCCTATCTCTAAGGGAGACCCAGCCACCCCGCAGAGTAAACTCATTTCTGCCGCTAGTATCCGGGATCTCGTTCTTTTGGTCAGAGCTCATGCCCATAGGTGAGGGTTGGAATATTGAATGACCGGTAATCGAGACCATGGCCTCAGACTTGGAGTTGCTGATTCTCATCCCAGCTGCTTCACACTCAGCTGCGAACTGCCCCAGCAGAAGCTGGAGGTCGCTGTTTGATGGAGCTAAGAGGACCATGTCATCCTCAAAAAGCAGAGACAACACCCCCCCCCCCCCCCCCCCCCACACACCAAACTTGACACCCTCCACCACCCGGCTGCGCCTAGAAATTCTGTCCATAAAAATTATGAACAGAACAGGTGACAAAGAGCAGTCTTGGCGGAGTTCAACCCTCACTGGGAACAAGTCCGCCAAGAGTCTTACCAACAAACATCTTGACATCATTGACACTGAAGTCTGGATCGGGCATCCTGTGGAACACAAGAGGACATTTTAGGTTTCCTTCAATTGTATCATACAGCTAATATTTGGAGTCTGGATAAATTAAGCAGCAAATAAAAATGTAAGCAGAAGCATACTTGATTCCAAGCCCATGAGGCTTCTCAAAGAGGATTGGGTCTCTTAGGCCGCCTGTCTGGATGAATTCATACGTGAGGTCTACAAGACACAAATGTTAACAGTGTGACCCACAAATACTCATTCCATCAATTTAGTCTCATTTCTTATGTGACTGCTGGCTGAATTTGAAACATCATGGTTGCAATAGACAAAAACAGAATGATGTTCTACTTGTGACGTGCTCAGGTTAGAGACAGCAATTGTGTTCTCAGGTCTATTCACCTTTTCCCTGCATGCGAACAACCCGCGCAGAGCTGAATCTCTCACTGTGAACTTTCTCTTCCAAGTCAAACATCCTCCTTCCATCAATCTCCTCATCTGAAATGCCATCGTCATGGTAGCGGCGTCGGGTACCGGCCCGCTGGAGAGAGGAGAGGATTGGTGAAAGGATATACTAGTGAGAAGAGGTAAAATGAGGACAAATGGACAAATCAGTAGGCATTTACAAATGAACCAGTCCTTTATCAAGCGTGGCAAATATATATATAAAAAAAGTTTAATGATAAAATACTTAATATCGGTCTAAACAAGTATGCACCTTTTTTTTTTTAAAGAAATATGAGAAAAAAACAGCAGTCATGGGCTGTCAACAAAAGTATTCATTAATAATCTTAAAACGTTCACAAACCTCCCACAGGCAGTTTATACTTTCTCATGTATCTTTTAGTGTATTTTTCTGCCACACATACACATAATTAATGGACAGAGAGAAATCCAGCACTCCTTCATATCATTTCAAGTCCCAGTTATACAGAAGTCACAATTCAGAGCGAGTCTTTATGTGTATGTAACTGAAACACAAAGTTGGAAGGGACTTCTGAAATGACTTTTACTTAAATAAGCCAATTGTGCGGAATATGAATTTAAAAAAAAATGTAAATTGTCTTGGTGAATTTCCTTTATGTTAAATATAACTTACAACCAGAAAAAAAGCTAAAAATGAGATGAATTAAATAATATAAATATAAAATATAATCTACTCAGAAGTTATGTAAATCGCAATATTCAGCCAGTTTGGCCAAAATTATAGGGGGGTTCAAATGACAAGATAATGATCCTATTATGGCATTCAGAAAATAAACTGTAAATAAGGTAAGGGGCAGAAAGGGACACTTTTTTCTAAGCTTTTTCTGATGGGAGGCCCACCTGAGCTTTGGACTCTCAGACCCCTTAGGTACACCACTCTCTTTTAAATTTCTGAAATGTGTCTCCATACAAAGAGTTTTGTTTCAATATAACTGAAAAGAAGTCAACTGTGGTTCAGATGGGGTTCAAGTTCATGACAGATGACACAGGGATAATCCCGAATTGAGGCCCCAACCCCCCTTGCAACATAATCTCCTAATTCTTCACACATGTCTTGCATTTACAATGCAATGGAGGATTAGCTTCAATCACTTTTGTCTTATTAACTTATTCACTTTTCTTATTACGCTGATGTTGATGGCTAAGTCCTACATACTCGACACACAGATATATCAGGGTACTAACTCATCAGGGTGAAGCACAGTTACACACAAAGTGAATAAATCCATCAACAGACCAGCCACAAACATGTACTGTTCTTTGGCTCCCATGATTAGGAAGTTTTACTGTTGTTAGTAATCTGTCTGAATTAGCTATGAGATGAAATTATTTGGTTGATGTTTTCTAACTTCTGAAGTCACCAAGAAGGCGAGTGTTTTAAAGCAAATACACTTTTGGTTGAACTATGACTTATAACTAGTAACTTTACCAATCAAGGTTTTCGCACAAAGAAATTGGGAAAAAAAAGTTACAACTGCTTGTATCTCACCCTAGTAATCGTCCATAGAAAACACAACAAACACTGGCCTTCGCAGTGCCATCAACTGTTACTTACCAGTCTCTTACTGTAGCGTGGCTTGGACTCGTCCATTTTCATCGGGACACAAAACTGAGCCCAATCCAAAGCAAGGGCATATTAACAACCTCCACAAAACCCTTTTTGCACCAGATCACAACATAGCTCCTTTGGATGGTAGCGGAAAACACGCAGCTTTGGAGGGTGTGTGAGTGTAGTGGTCCTTATCAGTTCTACACTAAACCACAGACATGCATACGTCTATAATCCAACTGTCCCCTTGCAGAACTCCAAAACTAAAAAGATGTTTGAACACACATTCGTTGGTTTGCGTTAACTCCAGACTAGTGCAGTTATGTCTCTTGATCGAGGGAAGCTTTCATTTCAGTGTAGTCTGATTAATTAATGTAAACAAACGGTACTCATACACCTAAGGAAAACGAGAATTTTGCATACATAAATTCTTCTCATAACAGTAACGCTTCTGTGTGCATGACGTAAAGTTACTAGAGCTTTGTTCCTTGCCTTCTACAGTCCCAAGTCGAGGCCAGCTGTTTTCTGTATTAAGAATCCAGCTGACTCCAACACTTCGCTCAATAGAAGTCAAAGTCGTTCTACAATTGCATTCAACTATATCAAGAAAAAGGAGCAAATTTAATAGTTGCAGTTTATGATAGTAAAGTGTAAACTTAATACGGTCCCCGAACAGCCGCCATTTTCAATCCCATCACAAAACATTGTAGTGGCCAACCCACAACCGTGCTGACCAATCACAGAAATGCATCCGACACATTCATTGGGCTACACTGGTGTCACTCACATTACAACAAATGTGAAATGGGATTGGAGGAGAATAGCGAATAGAAACATCGATGAACTAGCTAGTCATTAATAACGTCAAATTTTCTACCCGACCTCACACTTTATTGGTCACTATATCACCATAACGGTCATCATTGGACAAGCGCACGAGCAGCTCATGAAAATGGCCAATCAGACGACGACAGAACGCGACAATCACCGCCCCATTTACTCCCAATAACCAGTCGTCACTCATACATAACAAGAATAGCCAAAAATGATGCGTTTTACGATGCTTACCCCCATATCGACACCGGTGGATCCCCTCACAAACGTCGTAACTATTTCGAAACGTGTGACTTCCTCTGTACCCTGTGTTATCACCCTGGGAGGCCCGCATCGCAGGGACACGTTTTCCTGCCTTCTCCTCAACGAGGAAGTGCTCGCAGGTCCATACATGGAAGTACGCTTGGGACAGTCTGTTGACTATTGGCTAGAAAATGTTGCAAGATTGTTGTGATTGGTTGCTTTGCAATGTCTGTCAAACCTGTACAGCCTGAATACGGCGAGCGAGAGGAGCGAGCGAGATGGTCAGAATTAGTTAAACAAACGTTCATTCAGACCCCCCCCCCCCCCCCAAAAAAAAAGAGGTAAATAATATTTTTTTCGTTTTATTTTTACCAAGAGGTGGACAACGTTACAAAGGACATTATTTCTTCATGATATAATACCTCATTGTTAAACTGCTACAAACAAAAATAAATTCTTAAAGGGAGACACACACTATATGCTATAAGTGTCACACAAGTTAAAACAGTTGAAGAGACTGGCTGGTGATGAGTGAGCAATGGTTAAATAGTTTTGCCTTCCCCCTCGGATCCATACTATAACAGGCACGGGATTAATACATTGAAGAAGTATGTTACATCGGCAAATGTGTTTCTGCAAACCACAGATAAACCTACATAAACGCAATGATGAAATCACTGAGTTTACAAAAATAATTACTTATTAACACTTCTTGTAAAAAAATCACAGACAACACATGTAATTCTGACAGTTAAGGTATGGTAAGGTTCAGGCACAAAGCAGCACTTCATTGATTTTAGAAAAACGCAGCTTTGGATAAAGTGCAATTACAGTCAACAACAGGAAATGAACATTCGTCTCCTGCTGCAAATCCAGTGGTTGTTGGTTCTATCCATTTGCCATAACCTTCCTCCCAAAGTTGACTTTCTTGCCATGTCATCATAGTACTGCTTTTGCGGAAATGTTGGTAAAAATATATATATGTTAGATTGAAAAAATCGATTAATATATGTGGTTTGCAGATACACTATTGATTGATTGATTGTTTTAGTTGAGCACTTTGGCTAAAAAATTAATAGGAAATATTCAGTAGATCCCTCATTTGCACTTTAGATAGAAGCAAGATTAATAGCAAAGAAAAACACAACTTGTCTTGCCTTCCAAATAATTTAGCCCAATATTTTAATACCAAAGCCTTTATCATCTAGAGTAAAATTATCACGATAAAACTGATGTAAGAGCATTTTTTTTCAATGCATAAGCCAGAATGCGGAATCATATTAGTTTAGATTGTTCCTTGCAAAAGATCAAATACAAATATGGGTTAAAAGAAGGCTGCCTCTACAAGACTGGGCCAAAAACTCAGGTATAACTGACTGTATGCATGGATCAAGAGCAAAATGAAAGACCAACCATTACATGTAACAAGAAAAAACCTCTTTGGAAATACAGTTGGCCTTTGAAACAACAAGGGGTAAAACAAAAATGCATGCACACACATATTCAGCCAATCTTGGTAAAATACACAAAAACCTATGAATAAAACACCCCAAGGCAGTGTCAATGTCATCAACTAACTGAGGGTTGTATTAAGTCCATGTCTAATTGATGTCTAATCTAATATATTCATAATGTACTTGTTCCTAGCTTATACAGAATCATTTGCCAATAAGAATCAGTTCAACATCAAAACTTCAGTCTATTATTTTTATGGAAAGTAACTCCCCTCATTCAGTAAGTTTAAAATTAAAAGGTTAATTAAAATCACACTAATTTTATAGTTTGATGCGGTTGATAACATAAATAGTGGCACAGTGGTGTGCTTTTAACATCTAAAAAAATTGATGAATAAAAATAAACATACAAAACAAAGAGAACCCTTTCAATACCTACGATGCTGACTTTATAAATATGCATCACAGTGTTGTAGAGATGTTGCAAATGGTCAGTTCACTTCACTTCATTCAACTTTGTTCCTCATTAATTTAACATTTTCAAGCCATTTGTCAAGAAAACTGCTTGAAGTGTAACACTTGGAAATACAGTAGAGGAATGCATATCTAAAAAAAACAACATATTTGGTGACTTTCTCATGAGATGTTTCAGGAAGGGAGGGTGCATACTGACTGAACTCATTATTTTTAAATCTCTTGGTCAAAAAAAATAACTAAAAATTATTAACCTATTAAAGGAACAACCTAGTGCCAACTTGTCTTGTAATGCTGCTTCATTACAAAAGAGGGTGTATTGAGTTACTGCGGGACAAAGGAGCTGTGGCTGAATGAGAGAAAAGGGGAAGCATACGACCCCGAAGAGCAGCAGATAGATGCCCCACAGATATATGCCCAAGACATGATAAAGTGTCACAACTCCATCTGAGGTTTCACTAGACAAGGCCGAAATTTCACTGTCCTTAAGAAGGCTGTTGACCTTGCAGTTGTTCCAGTAAAAAACAAGAGAGGAAATAGGTAGTATGAGCAATAATTTGCTCATCATCTTGTGAAACTTAAGTTAATGAATTAAAAATAACAGCAAATATAGCTACAGTGCACATTATTATGTTGCCCATCAAATCGAACTATTATATAGTCATGTAATATTTCCTTCCAATTAGATTTATTCAAGATGCCTTTTTGCTAAAAGCAATGCTACCATTTTTGTCTCAGCTGTTGTCACAAAGCAACAACTTATCTGTATTTTCAATCCACGCATCATCCATATCCCTCAATCTCCATAACAAAGTAGTTAGGCTATGGCAGTGTTTTCTGCACAGATGGTGAAACATTATTTTGAGTCATAAAACTTTCTAGCTGCAAGCAACTTCGGCTTTAATTGTTACACCCGTGTATGTCCAGTTGTACTGTGTATCTGCAGGATGCATTTGTGGAGGGCATCTGTCTGCTGCTCTCCCGGCTTGCACACTCCCTCTATGGTAACAAGAAGGAGTGTGCTTACTCAAAATCTTAGAGTTTCATTGTGATGCCAGGGAAAATGTATCTTCTCTGTTCACAAGCTCATACTTATCCTCACTACCCAAAGCTTGAGTCCATAGGTTGTGTGTGTTGGAATGTTAATAAATTGATAAACTGAGTATTCACCCTCCAGCTCATAGTCTTAACTTTAGCATTTCATTTTTTTTTCCAGAGCAACTTCTAATACACAGCACATTAATGGTTTGGTGTATGGAATATGAAGGCTTAGATTCAAATTGCATAAAACTTAATATCAAAGGAGAGTTAATGATTTGATATACTGCCAATAAATTTTATGTTTTGATGGAGTAAAATTATTGTGAACTGAATCAAAGCACTATTTTGAGACCACCTGAGAAAATTTTTGCGGAACCTTATGCTGTTGTGCATGTACTCAACTGGCTTCATTTAAGGTTTTATTTGAAAAAGCTGTAGACGAATGAACCCAGGATGAGCGCCAAAATCACACAGCAGCAGAAGATCATCATTTGTTTCTTGTGAACATGAGAGAGAAGGAAACAAAGACAGAAAAAAATACATGTTAAAAATCACCATCCCGTCATGGTAACAAATCAGTATAGTCATTATAAGTCATAATAGCAAAGTCATATCAGTGTAGCACACAGAGACCAAGAAAATTACAAGGTTAGCAGCTAGCTATAGTGCATCATTAAACTTAACCATACTGCGCTACTTTTAGCCTGTGGAAAAAGTGTTTCTGGTGTGTGTTTAAGGAAGTGTGTTTACTCTGTGTGAGTGCAGGCACAATACTATGGCATTGTGTTACAAAAGGAGCAAAAATGTGTGTATCAGCCATTAGTTTTGCTATGATTCAGAGCTGTTGGCAAAACTGTTTAAAACAAATGAAATCAGAAACTGTCAGGGCTAAAACAGACCAAAACTGTGTGCTTTCTCTACAAAAGAGAAAATAAATATTTAACCAGATCCCAATATTTATATTCTTTTTTGAGTCAGTTTGTCCCTCAATATAATCATTTGTACTTATATATGTTACAGATGTCCAAACCAGTGCTTTGGTCCCTAGTAGACAATTGGTCAAAAATAGGTCAACAAAATAAAATTTGATTTTTCCACCTTCACATTGTAGCTCATGTAGCTCATAAACTTGTGGATGATGTTTTTATTTCTTGGTAGAAGTTAGTTAGATTTACGTATTCAAGTGCAATATTCAGTAGCTGAATTAAGCATAACATACATGATTAGACTGAACCAGCCCAAACTTACCCTGCGTGCCTCCTGCTGGAATTTGGCTGCTTTCTTGGTGTCAGCCACTGCCCTTTCTACAAAGCCCACTGATTGGTCCATGTTGCTCTCAATTCTGTCAATCATGCCACCCTGGAAGAGGGCAGAGCAAAATGCATTAATGCAAAGAAGACTATATACTGTGCACGACAGACAATTACATTACATAGATAACATGAAAGATAACGGGGGACAGTAAGCTCCTGAGTAAGCAAGGTCATTTTGTTCAGTGATTCCAATTGTTTCCTCAAGAGGAATCCATGAATATCCACAGGGCTCTAATACCTAAGTACAATTGCATTTTCACAGCATTTGGTATGGTTACAGACACAAAACAAAACATTCATAAAGTAGATTATAAAAAAAAAATTTACTGCCCCATTCCGGTGAAGGTGGTCAGATAAAATTGATTGAAGCATACGTAAGTATTAATAGACCCATATTAAATTTCAACCCTGGATGAATGTTGTTGGCTTCACGGTGGTGCAGTGGTTAGCACTGTGGCCTCACAGCAAGAAGGTTCCGGGTTTGAGTCCCGGCTCGGGCACGGGATCTTTCTGTGTGGAGTCTCCATGTTCTCCCCGTGTCTGCGTGGGTTCTCTTTGGGTACTCCAGCTTCTTCCCACCATCCAAAAACATGCAATTGGGGCCTAGGCTGATTGAATACTCTAAATTGACCGTAGGTATGAATGTGAGTGTGAATGGTTGTTCGTCTCTCTATGTTGGCCCTGCGATGGACTGGCGACCTGTCCAGGGTGTACCCCGCCTCTCGCCCGTTGACGCTGGGATAGGCTCCAGCCCCCCCGCGACCCTTAATGTGTAGGAATAAGTGGAAGATGACGATGGATGGATGAATGTTGTTGTGGGTGACAGTGTTGATTTTGGCAAGATTTCTTAGTTGGAAAGAAACAGGTTTGAATGAGCGTGTTAACATGAGAGCTGAAATTCAGATCACACTGAATGAGTTTTATAGTTATGTAATGGGTTGTTTTTAACTAGTGTTTATGGATTTCCCCATATGGTTGGATAAAGAAGACATGGTTCATACCACATGATGCAATTGAGAGGACATGTTTGGACAATTTTTCTTATTTGCTTGTCACGTGTTTGTACCTGGTTCTCAACCAACATGGCGATATCAACAAACATGTCGTGGAGCTCTTTGATGCTGCTCTCCAACCTCATGATGTCTTTGTGACGAGCTTCAATCTCATTCAGTGCCTGCTGATTGATCTTGGACTCCATAATCTGTAGAGGTGTTAAGAGAAAAATACACCCTGAAAACTCATACAAGTGCGATGAAATGCAATTTGTGGAAGAATAATAATAATGCGATTTTTAGATCAGGTCAGGAGATCATAAAAGAACAAGGTACAACTGACAGATGACATGAATTTTCTTCAGCAATTTAAACTGGTGTGGTACACCTATTATAAGCTTTATTACAGAGGTATCTATTCAGTGGCTAGTACAAAGAAGTGTTTTATTTTGTGGAGGTGCTGCTTTAATTTGTCACAGATCCACACAGTATCTGTGTGTGTGTGTGTGTGTGTGTGTGTGTTTGTGTGTATCTTACTCCAGCAGTGAAGACAGCTGAGTTGCCTCCCTCCAGCATCTCTTCCAGCTCCTCATCAGTTGTAGCTTTGCCCGCTACAATAGATGAGAAAAAAGTTGATACTGGTTATGAACATAAATATTTAACAGAGATAACTTGCTAATTCTGTTACATAGATTCCAGGATTTATTAAAGAACTGCTCTGCAACCCAACTTCTTAAAAGTAAAGCTAGCACCAGTGTCCCAGACAAAGTTGTCCTAAAAACATAGCTGCAGCCTTTAAATGCTTATTCAGCACTGCTTAAACATCAGGCATTCTCATACTGTTGGGAGAGGCTGATGCGTAATTTACCAGCGTGCTAACACATCCACATACATTCATACACTGGTTGTGAAGTTTTCTTTCTCATTGAAGAAACTTCCATTTACTGGACAACCTGCTCTCCCTGCAGGTGCCCCTGTCTTGGAGTACTCATACTTACTTTAATTTACTTCAAATGACATCATGGTTTAACATGTTTGACAGTTAATCCAGTATGAAATACCCAGAATGATTAATGACTATTGTATGTCAAACTTGCTTTTACTGGAATTGTTACTATAACTATTCTTATTGTCATTATTTGACGGCGTGGTTCAGAGGTAGAGTGGACATCTAGCAACTGAAGGATCGGTGGTTCGATCCTCACCCCCGGTGACAACGTCGAAGTGTCCTTGAGCAAGATACTGGACCCATAATTGCTCCCGATGAGTAGGTTGGTGCCTTGCATGGCAGCCTTCACCATCAGTGTGTGAGTGTGTGTGTGAATGGGTGAATGAGATGACACCGTAAAGCGCTTTGAGTGTTGCTAAGGTAGAAAAGCGCAACATAAATTGAATCCATTTACCATTATTTTATTGATTGATGTTTGAGGTAGTTTGCCAGTCATATGAAGCAAAAACAGAAATATGACCTCACTCCTACCACCATGTACAAAATGTTTGGAGCTTGTTATCCATAAAGATTATTTTAAATGAATTGAATGAATGAATGTTTGATGATAAGTTGACACAGTAAGTAACAAGCAACTGCAACTCACTTATTTCCAGCTGTCGTGCAATCCTTCCTTTGCTCTTATCTCTAAAGTCAATTTGAGCCTCGTTGTATCTGGTCATTACTTCCACAAATTTCTTGGCCAGGATAGCATGCTGGGGGACATGGAAATGTCCTGTTAACCGGTGGTTTTAATAACAACAGTGATAGGAGACATCTTAATGAGATCCACATGTTGTTCATTGACAACCAGGTTATTTAAAAGTTATTTACAGTTGTTTATTTTGTCTGACCTGTGACTTGCGTATCCTTAGGTCAGCTGAAGCCCTCTCGTCTGTGTTTGACTCAAGCTGCCGCTCAATACCTGATTCACACAATCACAGCCATACACACACACACACACACACACACACACACACACACACACACACACGCACACACACACACACACACACACACACAAAAACACGTGCATGCACACAAAGGAGAAATGATTGAAGAGAAATGTTTTTCATCAGAATTAATGTGAGTTTTGCTGTTGCTGCAAACTATTTTAAGCATTAAAAGATGATTTGAGTCGAACGACCAAGATAATGTGAAGTGTTATCAAGATTACGTCACTAAGTTTTGTTCAGAACCAACACTGTTAGAATCTGTTTTATTTTCAAAGAAGATGTAATTTGAACAAACCTTTCAAACTAAAAAAAAAAAAAAAAAGACCTCATTGTTCTTCCAGAAATTTCTACCAACCGAGTCTGAATCAAAAATATCTTATTGATCTCTTGGGAAAAAGTTTTCAAAATTAAATCAAATCAAATCAAAAATATGCTGATAGTTTCCGTTTTATATGCTCCAATAGTCTTCATACAGGGTTATTCACAGGAAATATTATGCTATAATCATCAGGTAACAACTGCTTCAATAACCATAATCAAATGTATGTCTCACCTGGTTCTGTTTAGATCCATCTAATTGTTCAGAATCAGCAAGTGCAGTTAGGGAGTGTGAGGCCATAAATAAAAGAAGCAAATACTGACTCTTAAGTTTGTTTCTTGCATTGTTGGCTGACTTCTTAATCTCATTGGTGAGGGCTTCAAGGTCATCTTGTGTCTCTAAAATGGAGAGTGGAAGAATATGAGAATCTTAGACAACAATGATAATTGAAATGGAAAATATTGTTGTGTGGGTGTGTGCATGCACATGCGCACGCACATTCGCGATACTTACTCTGGTCAGATGTGGGGGCTGACAAAATGGTGGAGTACACTTTTTTGATTTCTGTGATACTCTCGTCAATCTTGTCGATACTGATGCGGATATCCTCAATCTGAAAGACAAGTTACAGTTAAAACGTATTTTTTTCTCTTTTTAAAAATGTGAGGAATGAACAGATGTACTGAAACTACATACCTGGGTGAAGAAATCATCCATAAAAGCCTCATTCTCTACCGGAATCTCAACGTCATCACCTCCAGCATCACTTTTCTGCGCAAAACACACACAAATATGAATAAAGTGGAAGAAGACTGAATTTACTGATGAAATAAACCTCTGCCTTCACCAAGAAAAAAAGGCCGTGAGGCATTTTTTCATATGCTCTCAAAATTTCAAGCCCCATTTAAAAACTTTTCAGGACAGTCAGATTATACTGTCATCACAGGTCTCTGTAAGGTTGCTTTACTATGGTAAATGATTTAATTCAATTATACTTATAATAAGGAAAAACTGCAAAAGGATAAATCAATATAATAATTAGCCTTAAGTTTTGTAGTAGCAGTAGTTAGTAGTATTTGTTTCCAAATTTTTCCATTTCCATCCATCCATCCATTTTCTACTACTTATTCTGTTAAAGGTTGCGGGGGGGGGGGGGGGGGGGGCTGGAGCCTATCCGAGCAGCCCTCAGATGAGAGGCAGGGTTCACCCTGGATGGGTTGCCAGTGCATCAGGGCCAACACATATAGACAGACAACCCTTCACACTCACAGCCAATGTCAAAGTCAATTTAGAGTATCAATCAGCCTCATCCCCATTTGCATGTTTTTGGATTGTAGGAGGAAGCCAGAGTACCTGGAGAGAACCCACGCAGGCACAGGGAAAACATGCAAACTCCACACAGAGAGATTCCATGCCCAAGCCGGGGCTCGAACCTCGAACCTTCTTGCTGTGAGGTGACAGTGCTAACCACTGCAGCACCGTGCCGCCTTAGTTTTTGTTTAAATTAACTAAAAGTTAGATTTTAGTTATGGTCAGCCCCAGACAGTGATCTATTATTGATTAAATAATAAATAAATAATAATAAATACTACTACTACTGTTTGAAACATTTGGCTGCTGCAGAAGTGACACACTATCATTTATGTCAAAGTGAAACGATGCATGATATTGTAAGCGGCTATTATGTGTATCTGGACATGCTAAAGTGTGTCCCTAGAAGTTAAATGGTCTCTAGCTGGGGAGAGACCGAGTGAATACCCCCTGACCCCCCCCCCCCCAAGTTGTTATGTTTGAGTTATGTCTCAACTGTGACTGCTTGCTGGAGAGCTGCTGCAAGTTATGTCTTAACTGTGACTGCTTCCTGGAGAGCTACGCAACACAACAACAACAAAACTGGCAGGCAACGTGACCTCAGACATTAGCTCCCATCACATAAGCATTGAGGACAGCAAAGGAGGGATAGGTGAAGAGGTGATAAGGGAAAGACAGGTGCAAAGAGAATAAGCAAAGGAAATGTCCAGGTAGGTAGTAGAGAAGGTAGATATGAAAAATCCCAAACTGGTGCAGAGGTTTGATTAAAAGAGAGCACTTCATGCCTCGTGTCTCCATTTCAGTAAGAAGACGTACATGAATTCTCAAAAGTCTTCATGAAGATGGCTGTAGAGTGTTACTGGCCTGAGGGGAAGTGGTTAATGTTATTAATTCCAAGAGGGAAGGTCCAGAGAGCTGTTGTGGTGTTAGATGCAGGAGTATAGCGTTGTAGTATAGTGAGCTGAGGACAGTGGTGTTGGAGGCATATGACTGTGTTCCAAAAGAATAGAGGAAACAGTTGAGAGAGCTGAGAGGATGTCTGAATTAATCTCATTTGGACTTGTGGTGATAACAGGAGATGGCTTTAACTTTCTGGATTAGCAGAGCACGTAACTACCCGCAATTGAGGGATTTGATAATATTAGAAAAAGTCAGCAGTGTGTCTCCAAGGAGGTTGAGGTTTATTCTGATAAGTGTGAGGTAGATGTGCTCCAATGTACAGAGGCATTAGCAGGTAAGTGGTTCATTGAGATAGAGCAGGGTTTGGAGTTGACATGAAAAGAAGGTTTAGCGACAGAACAGAGGAACGGTGACAGAAGCAGAGTGAGAGGGGTAATTGGCACCCTTCTTAGGTGAAAACAAATTGTCACATTTTTATGTCAACTCAGAATTTCCACTATTTGCATCAGAAAGTGGGTCACAAAAAAAGCCAGTTCCCCAACCTGTCCAGCAGGCAGAGTGGCACAGACTGTGGGCCTTGTGTCAGTGGAGCCAGAGAATGAGCTGAAAGCTTATGAAGCATTTGTCTTTTGGTGTTCCTTGTTGGAGTTCGGGGAGGGGTTGTCAAAATTGGGCCCCATCACAGTCTTGAAGGACACAGGAGCTGTCTAAACTTTACTTAGGAAAGGTGTCATGGAAAATCCTGTTGGTTCTCTGGAAATCTGAGAGTGAGTTTCCTGAGGTCTTCATGGCATGTGTGGTCATCCAAGAACAGGATAGGAAGGGTGTTGAGGAGGCTGAAATGGAACAGGAAGGGATGGATGTCCCATATGTTAACTGGTCAGAGTTCTTTCTAGGTCAGGGGAGTGATTGCATGGCATCAGCTGTCAAAGTTGGTGACAGAACATCAGTGGAGCCTGACATGGGCGACAGGCAGCATTAGGCCAGTGAACTGCAGCCTGACCTGGTTGAAATTGCATCTTGAGGTTGCTGATGAGCAGTTGGAGTTACGTGATGAGGATTCAGGGTTAGGAGTTGGAAGCTGCCTTTCCCGGGGTTGTCTGTGTTTTGTGAGCAAGATGGCAGTGAGGTGCCAGCGGGGGCAAGTGAGGTTCCCCTAAACCAGGAGGTGTTGATCAGCACACAGTGAGAATATCCCTCAGTAGAATATACCTTTGGGTTAGCAGTGACCGAGCAGTAGGCAAAGGAGGAAGCCACATGCTATTTTCTTCAGGAGGATGTGTTTTGTCGAAAATAGAGCCCCTCCACTTAATCTGTGGAGGCAGTATGGGCCAAGGTCAAGCAGGCCATTCATGGATGTTGCTATCAGATATCCTGAGGCTATCACGTCATGTCGCATGAAAATAAAAACCCCTGTGTTATATCTGACATGATTTTACCCCTGGTCTGATGTACCCCGTGTGACATAGACTGTCAGAGGGTCCTACTTCACATTGATGCTGTACAAAGAGGTCATGACTATGTATATACGGGTTTCCCCCAGATATTCGTTGGTCTACCATCCCCAGTTGGAGAAAGCCACAAAAAGACTAAAAGATTGGGGACACCGAAAGACACAATCCGCACCTTCATGGGGCTATATATGTGTGTGTGGTGTGTGTGTGTGTGTGTGTGTGTGTGTGTGTGTGTATATACTATATATATATATGTGTGTGTGTGTGTGTGTGTGTGGTGTTTGTGTGTGTGTATATACTATATATATATGTGTGTGTGTGTGTGTGTGTGTGGTGTGTGTGTGTGTATACAGTATACATGTGTGTGTGTGTGTTGTATGTGTGTTGTATATGTGTATTTATGTATATACAGTATGTGTGTATGTATATATATAAATATACATGTGTATATATACATATATATGTATGGATATATGTATGTACTGTATACATACACACATATACACATGTATATACACATACATACATATATACATACTTATATACACATGCATATATGTATATACGGTATATACACACACACACATATATATGCAAACGCGTGTATATATATGACAATCATAAATAAAATAATTTTGAAATATTCTCCTGTTTGCCTGTACTGCCTGTATTTACCATTTCTGCACATAGACTGACTATTTTAACAGTGTTGTGAAAGCTGCTTTCATATCATGAAATTGTCATGCAACATTCTGTAAATAAGGATGTGATACAATGGTGTTATAGAGCATCAGAGCCATCTTACATATGGTAAATTAATTATTTTGCTGTAGGTTCGTCATGGTTTGCCTACCTCCTTCAGCTGTGCCAGGCGGTCCTTCATCTTGAGAAATTTTTGGCTCCAATTAGAAATTTACAGATGATTAAAGGAAGAAAAAAGCAGGATCTCACAGGTCTTAAAGACAATGCTCTACCCTCCAACAACTATTAAAATGGCTTCCAAATTAGTCCAAGGGAAATGATTATCTCCTTCAATTAATCCCAGGAATCTGAGGAGAGCGCAGTTGCCAGCGTGAAAAAGGGCTCCAGGTATGAAGGCAACTTCAGATAATAAATCAATAAAAACTGCACATGAATAAATGTTCTCGATTGTTTGGGTGTTCCTCTCTAAGATAGTATGTGTGGTCGACCTAACCTGAGGTCCTACTAAGCCTCTATCCTCTAAGAACGGATTAGGACAGTAGTTCAGGACGATAAACCTCTCCCCCCCCCCTCACTCCTCACATGGTCAGTGTAAAACACTGAGCACAACATTTAGATTTCAGCATTCTAGTGTCAGCTTCAAGTAACATGTAAAGTAATGAATCACAATTTACAAAAACAATTCTTAGCTTATTCTGATATATCAAGTTTATGTATATATAATAATATTCAGCAATTCACACAAAGGGTTGGGTGCCATATTTGTATTTAATTTGTTTTTATATAAGGTAATAAATTTGAATGAAAAAGGTGGTGCAATAATTGACTAATAAATTATAGTTTTGATGAATAAAGATGACTATATAATAGCTTATACAGATGTTAATTCTTTCAGATCACTTAATTTTTTCAATAATTTGTATGAACAGAAGTAAAAGGTACAAGATATGTTTTCCACAATGCAAATGATTTTCATATCAACAGCAAAATACTGATAAGACATAGATCCATTAGATCCAATCAGTTTATAGGATTGAACCTGAGGGGCTCAAAGTTATTTTGATATCTCTGTGGAGCAGATGACTGCGAGGAGCTTCATGAGCACTGGTGAGAGCTAGCAGGGGTGTTTGTTTGGTCTGTTGAACTGTTTAAGAGCAGGTTGCCCTGATGCAATGTTTTCACTTTTTTATGTTCACATATTGGCCCTGGTGAAACCATGATGGGTTACTGTACAGACATCCTGGAGCTTCTGCGTGTCATGTCTGCTAAGGCATCTTTGACATAGCACAACTGTGTCACAGTCTGTCTACTGACTGGCAAACGGAGTACTTTTTGGCACTTTGCTTCATTTTCATCACGTGTTGATTACACCTGAGAAAAAAAACTGGCCTCATGTTTGCATCAAAAATGCATTCATAACTATTTTTGATTCTATTAATACTAGACATAATATTGATATTGGTGTGATATTCTCTTATTGGACAAGGTTGCTACCCTCTTTAGGAAAGGTTATGAAAACAATTAGATGAGACTAGAGCACCTATGATAGAAAGCTAAAAGTGAATTGCAAACATAATTTGTTACCAAACCAAGCCTTAAAAAAATTTGCCAAAAAAGATGATGCACGTCTTCCTTTTTGAAGGTGCAACATATCTGTCCTTGATTGCCTTCAGAAGCATCTTCACAGATTTGTCTTTTTCTTCTTCTTTTTGTCAACTCAATCAAACCCACTGTTATAGATAGATTTATGTTGTCTTTTATTGTTCATATTGCTTTTATTAATTTTAATCATTTTTTTATATCTACATTTTGTGTTTTATATTTCTGTGTCTTTGTCTTGTACCTTAATATGGTTATGTATTTGGTTGGGATTCTGTTGGTAGATTACCTGATTGCCTTTTCAAATAAACCCAAGTGATTTTTGAAAGTATAATAATAATAATAATAATAATAATAATAATAATAATAATAATAATAATTATTATTATTATTATTATTATTAGTAGTAGTAGTAGTAGTAGTAGTAGTAGTAGTAGTAGTAGTAGGAGTATGGGTATTTTTAATAATTTAATGTGTAGAGGGTATCCTTATGTGTGCAAGTGCATGTGCAGGTATGTTTGTAGATATAACTCTGTTTATGACACCAAAACAAGAGAATAAGATTGCTAAACAGACATGAAGCATGTTTCTTAATCTGCAGGCTTTTTGTGATTATAAATGTTAGTTTTGGTTACCTCTGATTAAATGACATGTAACTTTAATTTGAAATGGAAGCAGGAAGTTTTGCTCTGCTTGCTGTTGATTTTTAATCTATTACCTTCTTTCTCCCCCTGCCATTCTGCAACAGCACTCTCTCTGTGTTTACCAGCTACAAATGAAACACTGGTTCTCTCCCCAGTAGGAAATGAACTTAGAACATGAGTGGCATTTTGATGTTATGAAGCAATTACTATTGGTATGAAGCAATTAAAAAACTCTCAGGGTACCAGTTGTAAATAAACATGTTTGACACTGTAACTGCCATACATGTTTGGTGTTTAAAACTTCAACTCTGAATTTGAGCGGTCTAAAAGATGGTCCAAAGTGCATCCCATACACTTTTCCATTTGATTCCTGATATCAGTTTGGTTATAAAACTGGGTTAGACTTCATGTTGTGTGGTGCGGGAAATTGGGCTAAAAAGGTCACTCAAGTATTTTTCCGGTAGTAACCTGAAGGCATCGTTTTTGTCCGCCCCTCCACCCATTTCCAGTTCAGCGTGGAGGATTGTCTCCGTTTGTGTGATACTGGCATACAAAACTACATCGGTGTTAAGAGTGAGCTCTGTCGGAATTCAATGGATACCCCATCTACCACAAAGGTAAGTGTTTTAGCTGGAAGTCAGAATTTTAATGGATTTTTTCCGATGAGAGGGCGGGGCCGGCCTGCAATCACCAGATGCACATTGTGTACCCGGTTACCCGGGTACATTTCAAGTTTAGTCTATGTTTACCTTTAGAAGCTCTTCTATTCAGTGTGGTCAGTGTTGATTTAATCATTGATAGAAGTAGGTTCGTTGTTATAATTTAATTATCTTGATATTAATATCTTAAGTGTTATTGCATGGTGGTTATGCATAAATTTAATGAGATACCAGTGAGTTAATTTGATTATTTCTTCTGACACTTTCTGTCATGGTGATAGGACGTTATTGTCTATCTGATGGTGGTCTATGTGCAACTGCTGGGTTCGGGCTTCAGAACCAGTAAATATTACGAGTACGGCTTGCGCTCATAGACTGGACGCATCCCCGCGTCTGGCTCTTCATAGCTTTCATCTTGATAAGGGATTGTCGTCCAGAACACTCGGCCACGCACGTCTGAGCGACCTCTCATGTCTAACCCAAAGTCAGTACGCGCAGTCTACGTGAAGCAAAAATCTTAGGAAACAATGCTCCAGAATTCCACTGCTCTTTTTGTTGAAGTGGGGGATTGGGAAAACTGCGCACGCCCAGGGAGGGGTCTGTGTTGCATTCTGGCGCCTTCCCAAACTGTAGGACAACTGTCATCGTCATGACGGAAACACTGACGGTGACAAGGATATAACTTGAACTAACCACCATCGAACATGCGAAGTTGATTACCTGCATTGTGATCTTTTCAAGATAATTGCTGATAATTGATGTAAAATTAATCCTCCTTCTCCTTTTTTCTTGGGTGGATCTTTTACTTGCATTTAACTTAACATCATAAATTCGGCCAAAGAAACCAAATGTTGAACTGTTTAGCTCTTTTAAGGATGTATATCCTTTTTAATTTGTTCTAATTTGTTCCTCTTTTTTCTTGCAAGAAAACACATGAATTCAAATTGTAGGAGACAGCCCTGACAATTTAAACAACAACAGTAACGAATCTCGAACAGCTTTCTCCCAGTCCCTTAGTTTAATGAGCTGTTTGCAAGGTTTCATTCACAGTGCTCAATTTTTTTAACCAGAAAGTTCATGTGTTTTTTTGACAGATGAAACATGGCAAAGAAAATCTCAAAGAAAGCTAAAGAGCATGTTTTGTGTGTCAGAGAGTCCATCTAATCTAATCAAGCAGATGAGTATTGGAACCAGCGATAAAGAAATTATTAAAAGACTGATTGCTCTATAATTGACAAGTGGATGCTTAAAGATCCTGTATTTTCCATTGACTGCAATAGCTTACAGGAGTTTAAAAATTCAGTTTTTGGGATAAAGCTCTGACAGTGTAAATAATCTTTGTTAAATGGATATGAACATATAAATAATAAACTTCTTACAGAGTTTTTTGAGCTCCATTTTTCAATGCTGATACATCTCTGAGAAGAAGACAGGCAGACTAACTGCAAGTTCTGGTTTGATGAGCATATCATCCATCCATCAGCTATACCAATTATCCTGTTGAGGGTCATGAGGGGGCTGAAGCCTTCCTCAGCTGTCATCATGGTAGGGGCAAGGGAAGTGTTGGACAGGTTGCCACTTCATCATAGGGCAGACATATAGAGACAGACAGTCTCTCACTATCACACACAATGTGCATACTTTTAGACTGTGGGAGCAAGCTGGGCACCAGCGAGAAGGCTGGGGCACCTGGAAAGATCACATGCAAGGGGGCGGGGGGGGGGGGGGGCATGCTAAGTCCACACAAAAAGGAGCAGTTTATGAGGGAGGGGATGAACCAAATGACCTTGTGAAGAGCTGCTTACACATGCCTGTAAGTCATGGTTATTACAGAAGCTGTGAGGCAGTCAAGTGGCTGCTGATAAGGAGGGACCTGAAGAGTTATTTTTTGTTGCTGTATGAAGCACATTATTTATTTTCTATCTGTATATGATCCATCCATCCATTTTCTACTGCTTACCCTGTTAAGGGTTGTGGGGGATGGGGGTAGCATCCCAGTGTCCTTCGGGTGAGAGGCAGGGTTCACCCTGGATGGGTCACCAGTCCATTGCAGGGCCAACACATAGAGACAGACAACCACTCACACTCACAGCCACGCCTATGGTCAGTTTAGAGTATCCAATCGGCCTTGTCCCCTCTTGATGTCTTTGGACTGTGGGAGGAAGCCAGAGTACCCAGAGAGAACCCACGCAGGAACAGGGAGAACATGGAGACTCCACACAGAAAGACCCCATGCCCAAGGCGGGGCTCAAACCCAGAACCTTCTTGCTGTGAGGCGACAGTGCTAACCACTGCACCACTGTGTTCTCCTATCTGTATATGATTATATATTATTTATATATCATTTTCATTGTTGTTGGAAACAATTTGTTTGATACGTATTCCTGCTGATGAGATTATTCCACTATTTCTCATAATTATGTGATATTTAGCTGTATGATCGATCAGTAGTGGTGTCAATAAAGGCTAGGAAGCAATGACACTTCTGTATAAGGCATCCTGTACATGCAGAGACTGACAACCACTGATACTTACATGCAATTTAAGAGTTTCAAGTCAACCCTAACAGGCAATGTAGCCTAGCGCTGCAGGACCATGGTGCACTAAACAACATTTGAAGAATGCCATTGGAGCAGTTCTGCTAATTTAAGAACTCACAGTCATCCAAATGGAAAGACTGTAGACAGAGCTGCTGGAATGTAGACAGGTGCAGGCAGCGAGTATATCAAGTTTGTTTTTTTTTGTACATACAGGCCACAGACATATAGGCTGCCAGAGAAAGTCACTGCAAGACTTGCTAGATTCACTTAGTGACTGCTGCTTCATCCATTGTTATTACAGTATTTTTAGGTTTATTTATTCATAGGTTAATGTTTTTAAAGTTATTCTGTCATACAATTTTTCACTATTGCTATGAAACATTTCCTGAAACCTTCCTGAAAATCCTGAAAAATACTGCAAGCTAGTCAAAATAAAAATACGATCCAGCATTCATAGCATACTACCTCAAAAACATTGAAAACAAAATTTTCAGGGCATGTCACTATTGAAATAATTAATAAATAATTAAAATATATTTTATTAAAAAAAAGTATTTAGTGTTATTGAATTCAACAATATAAATAGTAAAAATAAATTCCTGGAGAACTATATTTCTTCTATATTACTTTCATTCTTTCAGTTTATTTTTTTAAAGACTGAATGTTTCAAGAAATGTGTCTTTGCAATTGGCAAGAACTGTAAATGAGAAGCCTGCTTCAGCATCACATCTCATACTGCATACTTAATCTGTGTCTCTGATAGCTCCTTTCCATATTCGATATGAGCCCTCAAACTACAACAACCTGAGCACTTTGGGCTTGCATGAAACTTGTGTTTGAATTATGTTTAACTATTTTCTTACCATTGAATCAGAAGTGAATCACAGATCAAGATGTTTTTGATGAGTGACAATGTGTTTAGAATTTTGCAAAGATGGTCTATGAGATTTGCAAATCTGATCAATTTAATAAGTGGGTTCAAGCCACTGAGCATTTGGTTCAGAGAATGTCTTTATAAATCTGAACAACTGTTAAGATGACATCTAAGAATTACATAATTGGGAGATTTTGCTTACGTTCTTGAAGAGCAATTCTACAAGTCTATTACAACAGCATGTTTCTAGGTGTAGGGGAGTGTGGTGGCGGGTATCAAGTTTTGAGAAAGCAGTGGGCTACTATATCCCAACAGTGAAGATGCAGAGTTTTAGAGCTGCACTGGGTCCTACTTTATGAAACTCTTACGGTCACAGTGCGGAAGGCTTAAGACCTGATCAGTTATGAGTACTTTACTATGATCAATACTTGGAGAACCCCCTGACCTTCCGCATGATTTGTGCCTCTGCTGACAAGAGTCGCAACAATTGATTGATTAATCAATAGTCAATGAAAAGAAAATGAATACCAGCTGTTTTGATAATTGTTTTCATCTTTTTTTCACACAAATGAAAAGTGTTTAATGGTTTCAGAAGTAATTTCTACCAAAAAAGCAATTTGGGTGTTGGTGTGAATAGTTGTCTTTGTGTCAGCCCTGTGATTAACTTTCGACCTATCCAAAGTATACCCCAGGAGTTGAATTTTGTGTGGCTTAAAATTTCTGCTGGTGCTGCTTACAGTTGGTGTGAGATGCATTCTGGGACAGGTATTGAAGGATCCATCCATTTTTAGTTTGAGAAAGCCATATTCCTTTGCTGCATCTGAACATGTCTTGAAATGTGCGTCATTGTGTCTATGACACATTTAAGCTTCAAATGCAACCATTAAAAACTATTTTGGTTAATTTATCATTTCAGTCTTTTTTCAAATTAAAAACATGAAAAACTTGCTGGTTCCAGACTCTTAAATATAAGGAATGGTGGATAGATATTAGTTCTATTTTAGATCATTAGGTCATTAGGTTTTAAGGTCATTGTCAATATTTACCTAGGAAGACCCACACTGTCTCAGACACAAGTGTGTGGGAAAGCATAACTTCAGTGTTGCAAAAAAAGAAGCTCTTGCACACTGCTATTGGTGAGCATCATAATTCATTTGAATAAAACATTTTGGTCCTGAAGAAGGTCCAGACAGACAGAAAAGCTCTATTTAAATAAGGGTTATGAAGTGAAGTAGTGCCTGATGCAAAAATAACAATAAGAAAAAAAATTTTTGGATCAGCTTAGTGTTGGAAGTATTTGACAAAGGTCGAGTAGTCAGCAAAGTTGTCGGAACACAGTGAGGACAGTAGAGAAAAGATGTGCTCCATCTTTGCTGAATCTCAGACACATAATGAGACTCTCCCATCCTGTTGGTGTTTCAAATGATGTCTGAAAAAAAAAACAGGGCATTTTTTAAGTCACACTCTTGTGCCTATTCTTTAAAGTCTAGTGACACTGACTACAAAGTAGATGCATAATTGGCTTATATGGTTGCCTGATGGAGACCTGGGGACATGTCAAATTCAGTCTGGCAAAGCTGATCATATAAAGGACTAAGAACTATTTGAGTACTATCAAACTCTGAGTGTATTACCGGTAGCTGTGACTGAAATACAGCAGGTCCATCCATATGAGTGTAATGACAATTGTTGCAATCAACAATCAATTTGAATAAAGTGGAGCAGCTACTCTGAACAAGTTTGTCAGTCTGGCTGGACACTGACTTTCTTGATACTCTTTTCTGTCATTGTAAGTGCAGTCTGTTCCTGGTGATCTTGTATGAAATATTTTCTGTCTTGTCTGTAGATAATGTGGACTCTTATGATGGTACTGGCCACTGTCCTCATTGTGGGTGAGTAGGTTGAATATTTTTTTTCACAAGCTGTTAATGAAAAATGTCATTAGATTTAGAGAAGAAAAGGTGTGTCAAAGGTCAAACTGAACAACTGTACAGAATTCAAATTTGTTTTTGACATTACAGTATGCTCTTCATTGGGGATTGATGCCATGTTACACTAATAAAAAAAAAAAAAAAAAAAAATGATCCCGTAAAATTGTAATTTATCTCTCAGAGATGGCCCTTTTGCACCATCCTGAGCCTATCTGCGCAAATGCCTGCAGCCTGACAATATTAATAAACTGTTTCATAATGCGTATAATATTATTACATGCTCATCCCTGCACTCTTTCACCCTCAAACCATCTTAGTAATAAATATATTTTTTGCATATCCCAGTCATCACATTCCCAAAGCACGAAACATTAAAATCAGGAGATGATTTAGCTTCTAGACACATTGCATTACAAGCAGACAGGAATGCATGCAACATGATCAGTTGCCATATCTGAAACTATCAGCTGGGAGCATAGAAGGTTTTGTGAGTTTAGAAGTGTAACAAGATAAGCTGCTTTGACCATTTATTTTGGGGTTTTTCTGCATTAGAAGCATGGCATTTTTAGCAAAAAAAATGCTGTCCTGATGTACTTGAATTTACTTCTCAATTTGATTTTATGTGCCTAGATTATATCGTATTTAAAGGGAAAAGCATTGATGCCAATAATCTTGCAGACTGAGATGCTCATGTTGCAAGTAACTGCAACACTGAAACAGAGGAAGAACTTAAAATCCCATCTCTTTATTTTCACTATATGCAGCTTGATTTTATTATACTTAGTATTTATATAGCTTTCATGTAGCAGCCAAACAAATGAGAATCATCCATATGGATCTTTCAGAGCAATGAATTTACCATGATATATATTGTTATAGGCTTCAAATGATACCATTATTAACATTGTAGGCTATAGCACCCAGCCCTAGGGACGCTTGTACACTGGTGTGATCAGGGTTATTCTTGTACCTCCTCACATGAGTGGAAAATTTACTCGTCATAATTACTTGTACTTGTAATTTCTTCAATTTGTATGAGTATTGCACATAAATCTCTTTTCCTTCCCTCCCGCCTTTGTCTCAGAGTCCTATTCAGTCTACCAAATTGATGACGATTTGACCCATGGTCGCCAGCTGAAGATCTACCTGCCCAAGAATGTTGAAAGGCTGGAGTTCATCCCAGCTGATGAACCCAGCAAGACCTTTCTGTACTGGGAGAAGGGCAGGATTAGGTTAGCAATGGTCAATGACAAATTGTTCTGTTGTGGACAAGATGATCATGTGGTGGGGTTTTGAGTTACAGTATTTCTACTGTTAATGCATGGGTGGTTCTGTTGTTTCCTCCACAGGATGAGCAGAGGCAGGGTGTCTGGCACAGGCAGTGATCGACGCTGGTACATTGATAAGGTAATCATGAACATTCGTTGAAAATGAATATTTTTTGAAGTGGCACGGTGGTGCAGTGGTTAGCACTGTCACCTCACAGAAAGAAGGTTCTGGGGTTCGAGTCCCAGCTCGGGCATGGGATCTTTCTGTGTGGAGTCTGCATGTTCTCCCTGTGCCTGCGTGGGTTCTCTCTGGGTACTCCAGCTTCCTCCCACCGTCCAAAGACATGCAAATGGGGACTAGGCTGATTGAATATTCTAAATTGAACGTAGGAGTGGCTGTGAGTGTGAATGGTTGTTTGTCTATATATGTTGGCCCTGTGATGGACTGGTGACCTGTTCAGGATGTATCTCGCCTGAAAGCCGCTGGGATAGGCTTCTGCCCCCCCCCCCCCCAACCAGGGCTATGATGGTGTTTGATAGTTCCCTCTCAAGTTTAAATGTTGAAATTATGGCTGGTATCTTTCTTTCAGGTGACCTATGAGGACCAGGGGACATATGTCCAGAGGGACCATTGGAAAAATGAGATCTCCTCTGTAAGAGTAGCGGTGACAGGTGAGTTAGCTGCAGGCTCTGGACACCAGACAACTTGGTCAAAAGAATAAAGCTCTAAGGAATGGAAAACAGTCAAAAAAACAAAAAAAGCAAAAACAACTACTGCTGTTTGCTGTTTGGATTGGGTGCGCCATCCGCAGTGATGCTGGCGCTAAACCGGTCTGTTGTGGTAAAGAGGGAGCTAAGTCAAAAGATGAAGCTCTCCATTTACTGGTCATTCTACATTCCTCACCTGTGGTCATGAGCTCTGGGTAATGACTGAAAGAACAAGATTGCGAATACAAGCAGCTGAAATGAGTTTCCTCCGCAGGGTGGCTGGGCTCTCCCTTTCAGATAGGCAAGGCAAGGAAAGGCAATTTTATTTGTAGAGCCCGTTTTCACAAACAGTTTGTCTCAAAGGGCTTCACATGGCATCATAACAACATCCTCTGCCCTTAGACCCTCACATTGACTGAGGAAAAACTCCATAGAAAACCCTTTTAACAGGGAAAAATCTGAGAAACCTCAGGGTGAGCAACAGAGGAGGGATCCCTCACCCAGGACGGACAGACGTGCAGTAGATGTTGTGACAGACAAGAAAACAGTTTACAATGCAGAATGTGAGAAACACGGAAATGTTAATAACAGCTGAAGAAGGAAGCTTCTGGTAGGGGAGGCAGGGAGAGCAAGCCAGCTTGATGGGGGACTGGATGTCAGACTGGTTCATGGAAGGGGAGCGCAGGCCGGTGTAACAGTAGGGAATAAGGGGGGGGGGGGCGATGCAGGCGGCGGTTGGGGCTCTGGTGGATCTGTGGAAACACAGAGAGACTGCGAGACACCAAGGCCAAACTACAAAGTGCAACAAGTAGTGGTAGTGACAGTTTCAAAAATGTGCAGGGAGGAGAGGAGGAGAGAGGGGGAGAGGAGAGGAGAGGAGGGAAGGGCTCCATGTAACCTGATGTGTCCCCCAGCAGTCTAAGCCTGTAGCAGCATAGCTATCAATGGTTCAGAGCTACCTGAACCAGTCCTAACTGAAGGCTCTGTCATAGAGGAAGGTCTTAAGCCTGGACTTAAACGTAATTAAAGTGTCTGCCTCTCTGACCCATGGAGAGAGCTGGTTCCACAGTAGAGGAGCCCGGTAACTAAAGGCTCTACCTCCCAGTCTGTTTTTATTGATACTGGGAATCACTAAAAGACCTGCATTCTGGGAGCGCAGTGCTCTGGTCGGACAGTAGGGACTAATGAGCTCTTTCAAATAGGATGGAGCTTTATCATTGAGAGCCTTATAAGTCAGCAGAAGGACTGTGAAGTCAATTCTAGATCCTACAGGAAGCCAGTGGAGAGAAGCTAAAGTGGGAGAGATGTGTTCTCTCTTCTTAACTCCCGTCAAAACCCTCGCTGCAGCGTTCTAGACCAGCTGGAGACTCTTTAGGGAGTATTTAGGACATCCTGACAGGAGAGAGTTGCAGTAGTCCAGCCGAGAAGTGATAAATGCATGCACCAGTTTTTCAGCATCACTCTGGGAAAGGATATTCCTAATCTTAGCGATACTTCGCAGATGGAAGAAGGCGGTCCTAGTCACATGCTTTATGTGGGAGCTGAAGGAAAGGTCCTGGTCAAAAATGACCCCAAGGTTCCTTGCAGTTGTACTCGGAGTTAGGGTGATGCCATCTAGAGTAGAGATCCGATTCAAGAGTGTGTCCCTGTGGTGTTTAGGTCCAAAAATGATTACCTCAGTTTTATCTGAAATGAGCATTAAGAAGTAAGAGGACATCCAGGATTTAATGTCTTTCAGGCAGTCTTGCAGATGAGTAAGCTGGCTTGTGTCGTCTGGCTCCATCGACAAGTAAAGTTGTGTGTCATCTGCATAACAGTGGAAGTTGATCGAGTGCTTCCGGATTATGTCACCTAATGGGAGCATGTAAAGAGTGAAGAGAATCGGTCCTAAAACTGAACCCTGTGGTACACCATATGTAACTCTGTTACTCTATACTCAGAATGGTCATTATTAACATTAACAAACTGAAACCTGTCAGATAAGTAGGACTTAAACCATATTAGTTTAGATAGAGAGAGAAGCTCGGTCATTTGGGAGGGAGTTGAGCCGCTGCTCCTCCATGTAGAGAGGAGTCAGTTGAGGTGGTTCATGCATCTGGTGAAGATGCCTACTGGATGCCCCCCTTGGGAGGGTTTTTTGGGCATGTCCTACTGGGAGGAGTCCTCGGGGCCGACCCAGTACACGCTGGAGAGATTGTATCTCTTGGCTGGCCTGGGAATGCCTCGGGATTCCCACAGAAGAGCTCGTGGACGTGGCTGGGAAGAAGGCAGTCTGGGTTTCCTTGCTGAGGCTGCTGCCCCTGCAAGCATGGCAGCTTCCACCATCAGAGTGTGTGTGTGAATGGGTGAATGAGATGACACTGTAAAGCGCTTTGGCTTTGATACTGGCGCTAAGGAAGAAAGGCTTCATATGAAAATGAGCCCATTTACCATTATAATTTAAATATTTGGTGAATACTGTGAAACTAAATGCAACGCAATTATGGGATGCTGCTGTTATTAAGTGCACAAGGAAACATACGCTCACTTGTAAGATTTGATTATTCAATTTTAGCATTATAGCATTTAGCCATCAGCAATTATTATGATTTAGACTTAGCCATGAGCTTTCTAGTAATTAAAAGAGAGCTCTCATTCATCCTAGAATAATAACTCCAAAAAGCAAATACTAATCCTAAAAATAATATTGAATCCTTCAATTAAACCTTCATATATGTACTGTGTGTGAATGAAAGGGAGAGATTATGCTCATTTCTGTAAGACTTTAACAAATAGATTTTATTCAATAATTTAACCACCATATGCCAGCCAAACAATCATGCTTGAATATTGTAGATCATGGTGTAGTATGTGTTTGCCCCACTGGAGCCATTTAATAAGAAAGTAAATGTAAGCAACCCCCCCCCCCCCCCCTTTGCTTGTTCTTAGATGTTAATGATTTATCCTTTGTTTTTCAAGCATGTTCAATGAAATTGATTGTTGATTAATTAATAATAGGTAACCACTGGACATAAATAATTAAGTTGTGCACATTGTAAGACACGGTCATGTTAAGGATCAGATGAATGTAAAAATAAGACACACACATCCCTTGGTGGGTGCTGGGTTCAAAAAATGATCAGGCAAGTCTGAGGAAGTACACTTATGCTCAAAAGGTTAATGCATAATAAAACCCCTAAATGGTAGCTCCCTGGTGTGTGGATCTTTATTTCTCTTCACAGGTTTGGTATCAGATAAACATAAATGACAAAACATTTTGCTCAAAATGAATTTGATTGGAGTAATAATTCATGCCATTAATTTGCTTAAGTAAATGCCAACTTTCTTTTGAAAACCTCATATCATGCATTTGCGATTAACTTTCAGCAGTATGACTTTTGTACTTCTTCCGGTATCAAATTTTGTTGTCTTTTTCCAGTCAGATATAACTACATGAAGTGTGTGGCAGGAGAGAGTCTCTACATTTCCCTGGAGGGCATTGACCTGGCTGATGCTGACCTCCTCTTCTCAGGAGAAGCTGCCAATGTGACACTGGTGAGATGGACGGATGGATTAATTGAAACATTGAGGTGTTACAGTGACAGGATGCAGACTGACCCAAAATGCAGAGTATAACAAGCATTCAGAAACTGAAAAAAAATGCTGTGGTTTTTTGTGTTTTTCACAAAAAAAATCTGTTCAATAACTGGATCTCAAAATCAGAAAAACTAAGCAGGTAATGCTGACCTGGGTACGAGGAAATTACAATTGACTAATGTCAATTATGAAAATAATAATGAAATGTCCCGAGGACTGATACATCTGCATCTAATTGATACGTACATTCTAAAAAGGTGACAGCGCTTGTTTTTCTATGTTACTGAATGTAGTGAGGTTAGGTGCTGGAGATACTGGACAGTAACTTGCAAAGTGCTGGCAGCAAGTGCGGGTGCAACAACAGGTTGAGAAAACAAATGCACTGGAAGTATGGAGATAGCAGGATCTTAACCTGTGTGCTGCAGTATTAGCAAATATGCAATAAAGTATTGTGGGGCGGCATGGCTCGGAGGTAGCAAAGGTGTCCACAAAGGGTTGCAGTTTTGATCCTCACTCTTGATGACCTCATCAAAGTGTCCTTTAGCAAGACACTGGGCCCCTAATTGCTCCTTAAAAGTAAGTTTGCACCTTGTATGGAAGCCTTCACCATAGGTGTGTGTGTTTTATTTTATTTCATTTATTGAAAAAAGAGAAGATCAGTATAATACTTGAAAATTCTTGAAGAAATTTTGAATGGGCCTGCAGCTTGTTGCATGTAATCAGTGTATGGGCTCTGGAATATAATGACAGAGTCACTAATTAAGAGGCTAATAGCTGCAGCTAGCTTGCTGATTGCTATCATTTCTAAATTTGTGCATGCCCTTAGCATGTTAGCATAATGCTAACATGTTAGCATGTCAAAAATACTAATAACAGAAGCTAGCTTGCTGTTTGATGTCATTTATAAATTGCTGAATGTTAACATGACGCTAACATATTTGCATGCCAACAGCAGCAGCTAGTTTGCCATTTGCTATCACGTGGCAATACTATCACACCAGCATAAGTTAAAAGTAGTTTAAGATGGCGTTCAACAATCAGGATTTTTCCTGCCATCATGGCTAGAAATTAAACTATGAGTTCATAAAAAAACATAGTAGATATCAAAATGAATCTTTAGACATTTCTGATTATTTCAGATAAGGCTCCATGCCATTTTTTCTTTTTTGTGTGTGTGCCATATTACTCATCACACCAGCTTTTGCCATTTGAGTCTCTCTCCTAATTCAGTGGCACTCTCAGATGATGGGACAGATTCATAGATTTGATAGTATTAGCCATACAATTTGCTACTTTAAGAGTTGTATTCCCAGGATGTGTTGTGTACTGCAGTCTCATTGGATGTTTTTGTGATCTGCTTTGGGCACAAGCTTGGTGAACTTGTCCTAAATCTTGGGGTCTGCAGGGTGATAGCTGATAGAGATCTCTTTGGAACCCAGCAAATTTTGTTTTCTCAAGTTGAATCTTGGGCTGGGGTGAGTGCAGCATTGACCATTATACTGATGGGATGGTGTTGGATGACAGGCAGTGGATCCAGGACCAGCTACTTGTTTAATCTGGTGATTGTTTGGCTGACAAACACAATATCACTTATTTTCAAAATTATTTTTTTGTTGATTTGGTGATTGAGTTATAGCTGCTGATATAAGATTAACTGTTTAACTTTCGCAGAGTAAACCTAGCTAACAAGGAATCTTAGGCAGATCGCACTTACAAAAGTATATCTCCCTCAGGTGCGTGATGGTGCTCGGGTGTCACAGGACCTTCCAGGTTATTGGGATCGAGTTCATACCCACTCTACAAACATTGAGATCAGGAACGTTAACTATACTGATGAAGGACGTTACACCCTGAAAGACCGCAGGGACCGTATCGTGTCTTTTACCAGGATGGATTTGACAGGTATGTCCAAATATACTTTAACCAATCTATAAGTCTGCAGTCATTGAATTTCACTGTGAGCAGATTTATAAAACCCAAATAAAATTAATGCAGCGTTTAATATATGCTTTTTGATTTTCCTCCAGCTTCTTTGTTTGACAGACTCCTTTCTACTAGATTTTGATGCTGCAGACCAAGTGTTACAGGGATTTTGTGAAAGGCTATGTAGGGCTGTTAACCTCCAAAGCCAATATAAAGATGCACCAATAAACATGACTGAAAGGTTGGAGAAAGGGACACATCAGATTCCTGTGGTTGATCTTATCTGAGCTCAGTTTGCAAAACAGTTTATCTACATCAATTTATTTACATTATTATCTGAGAATCAATATGCATAATAAGTTGGCTATTGTAGTTAAACATTATTAACACAACTAACAGATGAATGGTTGAAACAGACATACAAAAAGTCACCTGTGGTTGCTGTGCTACTGGACCTTGATATTATATATCATGAACTATTACTAATGAAGCTGTCAGCGTGTGGATTCAAAAATTCTGCAATGGGCTGGATAAATATATCATGTTTAACAGCACCTTGTCAAACATAGGAAGGCTTAAATGTGGTGTTACACAAGCTGCCTCAAACCTCTTCTCTATTCCATCATTGTAACTGATATGCCATATGTATTGAAAAACGATGGCATAGAATCCTGCAGAACATACATTTGTCCTGCAGACAACAATTGGCAAGCAAATGAATTACTCCAACAAGAGTTCATGCTGGTTTCTTCATGGATTATAAGGACAATAAGTGAATCCTGAACGTCTCTAAAACTAATAGTCTGATACTGGGCTCCAAACATCATAAATTGTGCCTGTCTTTGAAAGGCACTGCGATTGAACAGCTTAACAAAGTCAAATTATTGGGGGTCATAATTGAAAAAGCGATGTCCTGTTCAGCTCATCTTAATTATGTGGGTGCTAAAATGAGTAGTAGCGTCACCATCATTAGAAGGAGGCAATTTCTAACACAGAAAGGATGTATGTACTACAGTGTCTGGTTTTATCACATCTGGACTGTTGCCCAGCAATTTAGTTTGGCATATTCAAACAGGACCTTTAGAGACTCTAGCTCACACAAAACAGAGAGGTCTGCCGGGCTCTCCAGTGTTCTGTAAAGAACAGTAAGGAAGGAATGCATACCAGGGCTATCATGGATGAAGGTGGAAGAGAGACTGGCATGCAACCTGATTGTGTTCTAAAAAAAAAAAAGTACCATCATGTGTAAACCCACTGATTTGTACTCTTCGCTATTGTCAATCAATAATCGACATAATTGCAAGACCAGACACACTTTAAGTGGTTTCTTCACTCTACGTTTGCTTGAAATTAATTCTTTGAGGCAAACTTTAACTGACAGTACTGTAACATACTGAAATAGGCTTGCACCACATCTAATCCCAACAGGAAGTAAATCTAACTTCAAAAAGGAACTAAGAGCAATTATGATTTGGAAGGGTGAATTATATGACAGCAAGCAGGGACAAGTAAATTGTTGTGTTTCCAATCGTATTTTATGTTTGACTTACGTGTGGGCCACAGGAATAATTGTCATCATCTGTGTGGTGATGACTAATGGCAATCCAAAATAAACAAACTCTGGAAGCCAAGAAAGGCCACAGTTGCAATACATTTTGTATGCCCTTATTTCATGCTTTGACCATCATTAAGTCATTGTAGTGTGATATTATCTTGTTGTAATGGTTCATAATAGCAAGTTCCTTTATCTTGTGATAACGAGATAAATTAATGTTACGTTGTGATAACGAGATAGCATCCATTATTAGGAGATAACCACATATAACAAGCTCCATAATGTCATGATCAGTGGATATATTTTGGTAGCATGAGTTGAAATAAAGTCTTAAATTTACATACAAGATATCCACTGGCAAAGATGCCAGCTTGAAAACTTGAACAACTGATGTAAAATGTTATCAATGCAGATGTAACATCCTTTTCAAGGGCTAATATATGCTGGCTGATGGATCCTGCAAATACTCATAAGATAATGTGTAAAAACCTGCTTTTGATTTGGTATGAATACAACATTAGATATTGGCAATGTGGTGGCACGGTGGTGCAGTGGTTAGCACTGTTGCCTCAAAGTAAGCAGGGTTTTTCTTTGTGGAGTCTGCATGTTCTCCCTGTGCCTGCGTGGGTTCTCTCCTGGTACTCCGGCTTCCTCCCACAGTCCAAAGACTTTCAAATGTGGAGTAGGCTAATTGGATTGGACTGGCGACCTGTCCAGGTTGCACCCTGCCTCTCGCTCAAAGGCTGCTGGGATAGGCTCCAGCCCCCCCGCGACCCTTCACAGGATAAGCGGTAGAAAATAGATAGAATGATGGATGGATGGATGGATATTTGCAGTGGCAAAACTACACAGTTCCTTTGTCAAATAAAAGTATGAATTTAATCAAATTATGAAATTATGAAATACTCCCCTAAACATGCAAATATTCAAGTGTAGTGCTGATACCTGAACTTTGGACTTTGGTACAGTACTTGAATAAAAATGCTTTCAGAGGCGTAGCCCTGAGTGCACTGCTCAAGCTAAAGTGACCCACTATTACTGGATGAACCATGTACTATGACAAGATAGGATGGATCGTGCTCTACATGTAATGGTCTTGCAGGACTGCTGACCTCTTTTCCACTACAGACTATAAAGAGTACTCTGGAAACCCACTCATGGCTTTACTTCTACTGCTGGGCATCCCAGCTGGGATTTGCTGCTGTTGTCGGAAGAAGATTTTCAAGAAGAAAGCCACCACTGCAACTCTACAGGTAACCCATGGAAAGAATACACCTGTCCAGCTGTGTCTGGAGATATATGTAATTGATTTTATTGACCTGTTACCCAAGTGTTCAGGTGTAGCTTCTCAAGCTGTTATTATGGTTACTCTGCTTTACTAAACTCTGTTCTTCAGAAGAACATAATACTGGTGAAACAGATTCATACTATCAACAAAGTCCGATCCTCATTCAAGTAATTATCCAATGGTTTGACTGGTATGTTCTCGGTTGAGCTTCAAAAAGTTTTGTAGTCCTCAGTTTATTGTTGATTTTGGACCAGAGAATTACTGAAGCCCCCCCTTCACCCATCAACGCTGTGACTACATGAGCTGGCTGAGATTTAGCAGTATTGCTGGATTGCCGTTTCATGCATTTAGTCAAAGCAGTCTGCTGTTGCTTATCTGTCAAGCTTTCCCCCTAATTTGGTACAAGAGAACTGCAAACACTGTTTGTGTGCTGTTTGCAGTCTGAAAGCCACATACTTTGTATAAATGCATACAACAGAGCTCTGAGTGAGGAAATTCATTCAAACACTAAACTATAGCAGAGGCCAAACACAGTCACACTCAGCCTCCTTATCATCTTCTGTTTGTCTTTATTTCTCTAGAGTTCCCCAGAAAGAGTCCATCCTCCCACCAGTGGCCCTGCTGGACCATGTCCTCCCTACAACAGTCCAGGCCAAGCTGGAGTGGTCAGTTCATACCACAACCAGTCACTGTTCACTGTTGCCCTGAAATTGGGCTGTATATCATGATAAAAAGGCAAATATGCAGTATCCCACAATCCAATACCAAATGATTTTGAGTGTTTTATTGATGTATTATTTTTTGCTGCACACTCAATTAAAACATGTGACTATGTTTTTCTTTGTTTGCAGGCGTACTACCATGGACCTAACCCTGGCATGGTACATAATACATTTATGATATGTTGATTCAAATGTAATGTGTATGAGGAATTATTACATAAACTATTGTCTTTAGCTTTTATTACAATTCACCAATCAATTGTGAATCATTGAATTTCCTTTGCTATTTTACTCTGTTATGTGGAGATCAAATGCATAGTGTGTGTGTGTGTGTGTGTGTGTGTTTTTTTTTACCAGCCTTGCCTCCTACCTGCCTACTTGCAGGCTGACTTGTATTTCTTCTTACATACAGGAGTACCAAAAATGATCAACCTGCAACAATTTACTCTTTTCGTCTGTACAAAGAAAAAAGGAGCAGGGGCTTACCTACATGTATTATTTCTTTCTATCATCATTCATGACCGAGATAATCATATTGCTCTCTTGTTACTGTGCAAGTCTCAGATACATCAGGAAACCATCTGCTGTCTTAAACCACTGTCTTATTTTCATAGCTGTCTCCATAGCTATAACTATTTGTGAATAGAGTTTATTGCAACTATCAATTTATGTGAGTAACACAAATTTAACATATTTATGCAATTCAGTGAAGTCTTTCGTATTGTCCAGCATAAATTCAGATATGCATTACAGCAGCAGAGGGTGACATGGATGAAACCATATTTGTGTTCATACACTGACTTTGTATGTACTTGCAACAATCCACTTTGTGTTTGGTGAAAATACAACATAAGGCAAATTTACATGTCTGTGTGCTTCTATGTAGGATCCTACAGTCCATCCTCCTCCTCCAACTACTGGCCCAGGACAGTGGAATGGCCCTCAACCATCCCCTGTTAGTAAAACACAGCAAGGCTGCCTTCGAAAATGATCATAAATTTGTAAACCCAGCCTCACATGCTCTTACAACGCTAGAAAAGCTGACAGTTAGTGTTGACTGGAGCATTCTTTTTGCTGAAGCATTTACAGCTTGAGTGTTTCCTGATACACCTCATGACTGTCTGTCTCCATTGCAGGGCTTCAACCCAGCCTACCCACCCCAGAACCCTGCCTACCCTCCTGCTGGTCCTGATATGATCCCTTCTCCTCAGCCCCCACAGTGGAATGGTCCACCACCAGGCCAGTACCACCCCGGACCTGTAGCTCCTATGGTACGATCTGATGCTTCAAGTGACATGCTAGAGGAATTATGTTTTTTGGTTCGTCCACATGCCTGTACAAATCTACATACCTATGTTTTTCAGTCCAGCTAAAACACCTTTTTAGGGACTTTTTTTTTTGTTGGTATTGATATTTGTATTAACATCCCCTTGCACTCAAAGGTGAAATGAAAATATGTTTCTGGTCAAAAGTCAAGGCCAGTTTGACAGGCGTACATTGTCAACGCATTTCTAGTCTCGTGGCTACAACAAAAGATCATAGTTTTTAACATTTTTATCAAAAGATACTTATTGTTAATCAAATTAGCAAAATTCAAGAACGTGTAAAATTATTAACACATGGAGTGTGGATGTCAGAAATATCAGTAGAAGTGTGGGCACTAAGTGATGTGCGAAGGTGTGTATGAAGGTGCATAATGGCAACATAAGCTATGACCAGCACAACATACGTGAAACCTGCAGGCAGGGCAGAAAGAGCAGTGAATGAAAGGAGGAAAGTGCCCAGGTGCACTGAAAACCCCCACAACTGAAAAACATTCCTTATGCACAAAATCGTCAGTCAATTCAGCTTCTTTAAACATGGTGAAAGGCTTTTGCTCATCGACATAAAATTTCAATCTATTACATATGTGTCCACGCATTGATTTTGTTAAGTACATGAACAATTCACTTTGTGTTTGGTAAAAATACAACATAAGGCATGTTCACATCTCTGCGAAGAAGTACATTTCTCAATTGCTCCACCCCACATTTGTCTTTTTCTCACCCTTGACCCCTTTCAATTTTTTTTGCAGATAGGTATAGGGAAACTGCTTCAATGATTTTAACATATAGTTCAAAATATGACGTGGCCAAATTTAACCAAATAACTTCTCGGGCCTTCCCAGAGAGGATTGTGTGCATAAGGAATCTAGCCAGCCTCTTCCTTCTGCAGTGCGTTTAAACAAGGTGAAAAATGTATCAGGGTCCCACTCATAATGGTGGTACAAACCTCAAGGGAGAAATAGTCTAGTCAAGTCAGTTTTATTTGTACAGTGCCAAAACACAACAAAAGTTATGTCATGACACTTTGCAAGTAGAGCAGGTCTAGTACTACACTCCTTCAATGAATTTACACCCAACAATTCTCCATCAGCAAGCACATTCTACAATGGTGACAAAGACCTTCCTTTTAACAGGAAGGAACGTCAAGCAGATCCAGGCTCAATGGGGACAGCCTTCTGCTTTGAATGGTTGGGGGGAAAGAGACCAGGAGGGTGGGGCAGAGACACAGACAGATAATAGAGGAAGACAGATATGCAGAAGGAAAGAGAGGGACAGAGATAAAGAGAGAGAGAAAAGGGAAGAGTCTTTTAAAACCTCAGTTGCTGTTTGACTGGGGACGACAACCTTGACCATATAGCTGGGATTTCATTCTAAACTGCATTTTCTGAACTGCCTTTATTTAATTTTTCAGACTGAAACATAAAAATACTTCCAGGTTAAAGTTCCTTGTCTCAACTGGATTACACTTTCGAAGACCTAAAATGATAATATATGGGGGCGTGATATTTAAATGATGATTGTTTTCAGCCTCTGCATTCATCAAAGCCAAAGCATTTGTATGCTGTTGTCAGCGAGGAAGGACCTGTTTCATTAATTGCACGTGAATCCTGTTGTGAGGTGATTTCTATGCTCACATCTGTAGCTTTTTCTATGCCTCAGTCATAGATTCGGGCCACTGTCTCCCTGTGAAAGTGGGTTTGATGACTTAAGCCAAGTGCTGTAACATATCTTCAACTTAGTAGCCTCAGTTGGGCAAGGAGAGAGTGGTCCACACACACTAGAGTTCAGCTCTCCACATGACAAAGCAAAAAAAACATGTTAATGCTGAGAACTTGCTAGGACTTTTTTACGCTGCAAATTAAGTGAGATTCTTGTTTAGTTATCATCAAAGCTGTTATTAATAAAACAAGGACAATATTACTCCTTCCAATTTTATTCCTGTAGCACACATGCATTTGTTTTATCTCTCCTAAATTAAATCTAAATTCTTATATTTTAATTTTGGGATTAATAGTGATTTATCACAGGATATTATTGTGATTAATTCAATTCCATTTTTTAATTAACTCACAGCAATAGTTTTTTTGTGTTTTTTTTATGCATTACAATCTAACTTTGTCACAATACACAAAAGACTGTTGTCCCTTCCTGTAGCCATGTTATGCTGTTTCCATGCAGGTTCAGGACTTCTATTGCAGTGAAAAATGAGACCACTGACTAATTTGGCAGGACCTAAAAAGTGCACGCTTTTTTTCAGTGTTGATGCACTCACTTTATACAACCCCAAAATGTGTATGTTGCTGTGTACATAGGGCTATGCTCCTGGTCCAGTCATGTATAGTGCTCCTCCACCAGCTTCTGACTCTATGAGGGAGGAGGTCAAGATGGAGAACATGGCTTCCTCACCGGCCGACCCACTGTTGAATGCTGAGCCAAAGGTATAATTACACCGAATTCAAACCTAAAAAACAGATACAGCCTACAACTGCCACAGGAATCTGGCAAATGGAGAATGGTCATTCCTACAGAATCATTCAACTGCCCCTCCCTACTCAGTGCCAATAGAACAATAAGATGTCCATTGAGGCTGATGAAGTTACAAAGATAATTCACCATTGTGCATAACCATGTCTCCGGGCTGATTTGGTGCATAAAACACAAAAAGAGAATATGTTGGGAAGAAGTTGTAAGGGTCCTATTAAAAAAGGAGAAAAAGATTCAAGAATTTCTTTTCATGCTTTTATTAACAGCACAAGGGAGCCAAGCGCATGATTATTTTGGTACAGTATGTCATGAAATACTGCCAGAGGAAGTTAGCAAAAGCAATCAAAAATAGGCATTTAGTTTAGACCAGACTGACAGCGTGTCCATAGGATTTGATGAAACAGGACTTGAGTTAGTGTGGACACAGAGTGTAGCTGCAGTTATTTACAAGGGGAATAACATTGTATTTTCAAAGTCATACATTTCTCAAAAGAAGCATCCATCTTGTTCAACAGTTGACTGAAATATGAAGCAAATTCATTAAGCATATTAGAGACATAGTGTAAGAATGAAATCATTCAATATCTTGTCTTACTACAAAATGAAGAAATCTCAGTCCATCCATCCCTCCCAGTCCACTTATCTCTATGCTGGGTGGCAGAATCCATACAATGGTTACAAATCTGTTGTTGTCACATATCAACCACAATGTCACAGAAACACTTTTGGTTATACAGACATGTAACATGGATCAATTTTGAAAGTGGAAAGTTCTGTGATAGGGGTCAGTTTGTGAGGGGGCTCCTTTGTTAGCTTGTCTGTGTGTATTGACAAATAGGATATCTGTAAAGATGCTGTTTCTCTCATTAGACTGCAGTGATTACGAGCAGGGCTGTATGCACACTAAGTGGAGGTGGTTAAATGATACTATCCCTTACTGGAAAAATGAAAAGATTCTGTCTTTTGCCAGTGTCAGGGGACTGGTGGCCAAAAGATCTGTGGACAGGCCAGAAACTGGACCAGTTGTTGAAGTGGATAATTCAAGTTGTTTATTATAATTGGTTGTACAAATGCAGCTGGTCTAAGTGGCCATTTTGAATTTTCAAAATGGCAGTTCCTAAGAACTATGTATGATAAATTAATTCAACTAATTACTCAATATCATATTTTATCAATTACTGAAGACAATTGTAATAGTTGGCCATTATATTAAAAAAAAGATTGCTGCATGTGACAAAGACTCCATATCCAATTTTTTGGGAAGGCCTTGGATATAAGAACTCATATTTCTTTTTTCCATTGTGATATCTCTAATTAATACAGAAGAGAAAGGGCCAACAATGTGTTTGTAAGTTGCATTTATCACATGTACGTTTATCACATGTGGCCCTAAACAAGTAAATGAAGACAAAAATGTCCAAAAGCAATGACAATGTGTTTTTTTTCCCTCCTCCAGGTAGAAGTAGCTTCCTCACCTGTTGCTCCCTCCTCCACCTTTGACAATACCAACCAGTTCCTGATTGATGGAGGGAAAAACTCCACCAACTTCCTGTAGGGATGCTGACACCTGGAGCAGCCTCCTCTCCGTCCATTCTCACTTCAAGTTACAGTGCCCTCTGGGATCATTTGGCCTTCCTTTGTTAAATCTTTTAAATCAGGACTGCAAAATGACACAAGTGGAATCAGTGACAAGGATTTGAAAGGCAAATTCTACACTTTGCCTCCCTGCCTTGAGCAGTGTTTAATCCCTTATGTTGAGAAAGCAATAATCTGTGTGCAGTAATCTACTGTAGCTACTTGTCTGCCAGGCAATCAACGTGTAAGAGTCAAGAAGTCCCTCATTTGCAGATCAAAGTTCTGCACTCTCAGAGACAGGAAATAAGGTTTGTGTGTGCACACATACATGTGCATAAGTATTGTCAAAATCTGTGGCGTAAATCTTACGATTGCTCTGATTATCAAGGGCCAGTAAATGCAAACAAACCACCTAGAAAACACAGTCAGGAGGAACAAGTGTGGACACATATGACATGGCTTCAAAACAGGTTATTACTAGCTATCAACAGACAATGAAATGCAGTTTACAGCTGACTATATAACAATTTCTACACCTCTAGATTGCGCTTAAACAGGTTACAGTGGTGTTCATGTTGATAGGATGCAGTGTGAAAAAAATAGGGTGAAAGTAAGCATGCTTCCCCAACTGGAGTCCATCAAATTATTTCATGGAATATTTCATATTCCTACAGTGTGCCGTAGATACGACAGATAGGAATATGGATGATGCAGTGCATCAAAATTTTTTAAGTCGAGTGGGCAGGGAAAGGGAACTTGTTCCATATGCGTCATTGGCTGAACAACAGTGCAGCTGTTTCAAAATCCCGTTCTCACCCACTAATTTTTACAAAATGGTGTCATAAACCATTGTGACTATACGTTCTTGTTTTGATATTGCTAAGATTGGTCTGTTTCCTTAGTTTCAATTTTCGCTCTGACTTGAGTCTTAACACTCCCCCAGGGCTGCATCCCAGAGGGCAGATAACAGGGTTCTGATGGTATTTGCGGAATTAGCAAAGACACTTCGAACAACTCAAACATCTCAAGCTAAGTATAATGATAGTCACCTATGTGACTCTAACATGTCCATGTATATCAGAAGCATAAACTGCCAAGAAAACAGGACTTTGTTTTTGTCAACAGTTAAAAAGAATTTCTTGGCCTAATTATAACAAGCTTTGGTCTGGGGTCTTGAATCAGGTTGGGGTCTCAAATTTGGCAGTAACAGTCAGGCTCAGATGGGACAGGTTTGGGCAGAGTAGATATATTATATCATGAGAAGGGATAACTATCTCATTGGTGGTTTAAAGGGTTTTTCACAGATCAAGACTGTCAAGGCAGGGGCAATGGTGCAGGTTTGTTTGAAATTGATGTCCAAATTCAGTGAAAGTAAACATACTACAAGTCCCCTTAACCATCAGTTTTCCAATGATGCTATTCAAATGGTTTGGGGTGAAATGTAGATGTGGTAAATACTGATGGAATCTTACAGTGTCTTTTAAATCACAACAGTAGGTAATACTGTTGGAATAGTACAAGAAAAACCACTATGACTGCCTTTCAGGCTGGCCTCAAGCCTCCTAACTGTTACAGCGAAAAACAAACAGAAGAACCCAACATCTCACTTGTTTTTATTGAGAGCCTTTGATAAAAGGGACATTATATATCACTTTTTGAACTATGGTGCTCGCAAAACACACTCCACTTGCATATGAATGACTAGACAGCCAATCAAGATGTTAACTACTTGAAAGTGCAACTGAATTTGTTCACCTTGAAGATGCAGTTATATGAGCTGAGTTAAATGCTCCTGTGTCCTGCCTGATATCTGGTCATCCATAACCAATAACATTCTTGTTTGTTCACAATCACTTCCAGGCATTCAGTGTTAGCATCTTAAATTCATTTTTCTCCTTAAGTCTGTTTTCACTGTCACTGTCCTACACATCTGCATGTTGGGGGTGAAGAAATTCAAGAACCTTCATGCTGTCATTATTGCAGCGTAGGCTATCATTATCTGGGGTTCACTAGCTTGCATTTTTTTGTTAGAGTCCCATCTAAATTCAGACTAGTAAGTTCTGAGGGGTCTACTTAGGGACACTTTGGACAGAGCCAGGCTTTCCTTCCTTCCTTGCTTGAACTAGCTCAACAAACCCCCCATGATTACCAACCAGCTATGTTCACCGGGTTCTCGTCCTCAGGCTCTGTGTGCACTCTCTTAAATAGGATCAATGGTGTGCTGCCTTTTTCTGTCTTTTCAGTCATTGTCGTAGAGAGTGAAGTATGGTGGTGTTAATGTACAGCTCAACAAGTCTGCATCCATAATGTTTTTTCCTCTGCTGAAAATCCACATCATTCATTACTTATTTCTAAACACTCTCCCTCAAAAGAGAACAGTTCCAAAGGAAATGATTGACTAATTGAGAGGGAATCTGGCTTTCTAGTGCACACCTCAGGTCGTCTGTTTTCCACATCCTTTAAAAACAACAATGAACAAAAATAAATCACCAGACAGGTTGATGAATCCAAGCATCCAAATTCTCCTATATTATATTGAGATGGCAGTCATGTAGTCCAACCAAAGTGACAAATAAATACATAAAAAGTAGGGCAGCTGGGAAGGAGACCACTCTGTAATTCCAAACTCGCATGAGAAATCATTAAGGTCAATGTGTGTAAAAGTGTTTCTCATGATGTGGTTGCTTGTTTGTAAGATGACTGACATTGCAATTTGATTAAATTTTTCTTTTATTTATTATTGTAACCATGACAACTAAGCTTACAGTCAAATTACACCCCATTGCCCAAATGGCAAAAGGTTACCCATTTTGAGTAGGCAAATCATGTATGTACATATGGTCTCTTTTTAGAACAAGGAATCCCAACTGATAAAAGTTTTTCCAGCATTGACACTGAAGCACAATTGCCAAATTGCCAAACATGTCCCCAAATATCTGATGCAAAGTCCAGCACATGTTAACAAAATTGTCTCTGGTTTGCCTTTTGTCCTTTTTTGGGGGACTCAAAAGAAACTTTCCCCTGCCCTAACCACGTTTAGCTGAACCAGATCATAAATATGTTGTGGGTGGTATTAGAATAACATTGTTAGTTGACTAATTCTGTCATGAGGTTGTGTTGTATGCTTACATAAACATAAGCAGCTTGCTTCATAAATGGGAAGTACACTTACTGTACTTAGTGTAGGAGATGGTGTCGTGAATGTGTTTAGCACAATGCAGTGGAAATGTAGCCAGCTGTCATACACATTTTCTGTAATTAAGCTATTCAGATGCTCTGATCACTGAGTGCCTTTTCATCTCTCAATGTGAAGGTGACCTTTGCCTCTTTTGTCTTGCTCTATGTCCCTGAGTAGACTTTCATATGAACATGAATGTGTTTTGTACCTTTTTGTCCTTCATCTGATGTTCTTTACATGTAGTAACAGTGAGATGGACTGGGCTTCACATATGTTTGAACATGTTTTTTATTTGTGTGTGTAACTTAACCAATGATATTCACCAAGTGTAGTTGTAGAAGATGGATGCTGACGAAGTTGGAAAGAACATCACATTCTCCAGATCCACATCTGCCTCATGATATCAGATCAGTGAACTCTGGCTTCCTACCTCTCACTTTGTACTTCTGCATTCTGTACATGTATGTTCAAGTCAATGTGTCAATGAAACTACGCATGATAAAACAGATGAGTTCATTTACTTACTTCCATTATTAACTTACAGCAAAATCACTCACAAATTTAACAAAGTCATTTTGAGAGATTAAAAGCATTTTATATATATATATATATATATATATATATATATATATATATATATATATATATATATATATATATATATATGTATGTATGTATGTATGTATGTATGTATGCATGTCTGCCTGACAACAACAACAAAAAAAAACCCCAAACATTTCTATTTTGTTGTTTTGCTTGCAACATCTCAGGGTTTAGCATTGCATTTGATTCAGACAGCAGGTTATAGTGGATTTACACATCCCTTACAGTGTCAGGCTCAACATTAATAACATTCTTGCCAGGACTGAAGTAAGAGCTGTTAAATTGGATCACATTAGATTGTTTAAGTGGACCTACTGAAGTGGCCAGTGAGTGTGTCATTTTATCTGAATGCAAGTTTTCCACCTCCCATGCTGACTCTGTACAGTAAGCCAAAGTCTAGGTTTCATAATTCTTATGGTATTGTGCTAATGGCCTTAAATGTATTTCTTTGACACAAACATTGTACCAAAAATCAATGTCTATACTTTGAAAAATGTTTTTGCCCACAGGCACTAAAACTGGAGCAGGCAGACAGATTCAGAGAGGGCCAGGCCGAGGTCAGGTCTAACACTAGCAGCAGCTCAGATCCAAAATCTCCAATATATGGCAGGATGGCAATGACACAGAGGACAAAAAAAACAACCCACTTGCATAGAGGGAAGAGACCACAGAGACCAAGAAAAAAGGCAGAGGGTAGACATAACATCTGAAATGAGAGGACAAGGTAAGTGACACAAAAATAAACCAGGAGACATCATTGAGATAGATTCACTCTCAAATGAGCCAAATAATTTGATAAAGAGCAAACACACCCAAGCTGAGAGCCCTCCCTGCTGCCTTCAGGCGAGAAGCGGGGTTCACCCTGGATGGATTGCCAGTTCATTGCAGGGTCAACACATACAAACAACCATTTGCTCTCACAGCCACACCTATAGTCAATTTAGACTATCCAACTGACCTAGTCCCCTCTTGCATGTCTTTGGACTGTGCGAGGAAGCCAGAGTACCTGGAGAGAACCCACACAGGTACAGGAAAAACATGCAAACCCCAGAAAGACCCCACCAAGTCGGGGCTTGAACCCAGAACCTTCTTGCTGTGAGGCAACAGTAATAACCGCTGCACCAACGTGCCACCCAAAATGAAAGAGGAACTAAAAATAAAAAGGAATATAAGACATCACAAGAATAACAGATTCAGGAGAAATTAATGATGTTAAATAACATAAAAAAACAAAATCTCAAGCATTCCAATGAAAAAGTTTATGAAAATACTAGAGAATACAGTTTCTGAAGAAATTGTGCATGTGTTTGACTGCTGAGTGATGGAATTATTGAAAAACTGATGCAGGGCTGGAAATCTGGCTTGAGAATTTGAATAGTATTAATTCTTTATGAAATATTTGTAACCAATGAAGGTTTGTTTAATTAAAAGGCTGAGGCTCAACTGCAATGCTGTTTTGAAAAGTTGAATAATGTTAATAATTTATGAAAGATTTGGAACAAATGAAGGTTTGTGTAATTAATAGACTGACACCAGACTACAATGCTGATTTTAATGTATAAAATTTGTTTAATGTGTGCATTTTTAAAAATTTTCCAAACAAAGAGAAGATCAAAAGTAAAAGTTCAGAAGCATTTTGTGCTCATGCTAATGTTTTGTAAGGATACAGGCCATACAACAACCAACATGTTTCAGGCTTTGAGGAAAGTGTCCAAATCATCAATGACTTTGTGAGTCTATCCAAAAAAGAAAAGCAGAAAAGAAAAACTTTCTAACTAAACAGATTGATATGTACACCTCCTCTGAGCACAAATCAACAGCCAATGTTGGCAAATAGTAAATGAAATGGATGAACAGAAAATACTATATTATGAATACTAACCTCTGTTCAACTTTGGAGTGCAGATTTGAAATAATATAATATAAAATATATATTTATAAGCTATTATGCTTTTTTGTGTATTCCCCCCTCATTTTCATTTGTTCTTTTATAAAAAAAGCCTCTTGTAAAAATTACTGTTTTATTACTAAGAAATATTTAATTTCTAATTGTATGTAGTCCTTGGCATGCTGTTTCTTCTCTGTTCTCTAATGTTTTACCTTCTGAATTTGAAATGCTTTTTTTTTTTAAAAGCAAAAGACAATTTGTTTCTCTGGCACCGTTTTAAAATACCCAACAATCAAAATCAAAAAATTCTTAGCTTCTGCGACCTGACACATATATTGATGTACCAATGAACTGTAGTTTCCGTCACTGGTGGAGGACCTGAAGCCGTCATGGAAACTGTTACACAACTCTCCCAATAGGTGGCAGACATCCCTTTTCATTCAAGTTTTTCCACATCCTGTTGGAAACTTTGCCTTGCCGTAGACCCTTTCTTGTAATGTAACTTTTAACCGTGTATGGGTGTCTGTTATTTTGCCAGGAGTTCGATTACAGGTAGTGTGTGCTCCTGCGATGTTCAGCCATTCGAAGCGAGTCTTCAGGGGGCTGTGTTGGCTGTGGTTGCCATGGTGGTTACTCAGCGCTCGGCTGCCCGCTGTGTCGGCGGAGAAAGTTCTTGAGAAGGGCCCTGGGATGATCCATGAGCTCCGGTCAGTCGTGTCTGACTTGGCCGGGGAGGGGAGGTCTTACCTGTGCAGACTGGCCGGGGAACAGACGGTGCAGTCCGTTCAGAAGGTAATACTCCATGAGGCGTGCAGATGCGTGTAATGGAGGTTTAGTCTGTGGAAGAGCTAAAACTCATCGGTTTGGCTTGAATTTCGCTAAAACACTGATTTTTTTTAAAATTAATTTTTAAGTCCTACATTGTAAAGTTGCTCATTTATAATGTGATAAGGCTGAAACATAAAGTAAAACTAAGCTTTTTACTGCAGTTGCAATCATGCAACGTGATCTAAAAATCTTACAATAGATCCTTTGCGAGCTTTACAATGTCCGTTTTTGCCCAAATGTTAGTCACCTGATGACGTATTTTGATAGTCATTTAGGAGGCAGTCATTTTTGGTGCTTTATATACGGTATATGCCTTCTTACTTAACGAGTGAGCTAGTACGAATACGTTTATGAAGGAAGAAAGTGACACCTCACCTTATTCCACTTCCTTTTCAAGACTGGAAGAATGTCACTGGTAAAAGCGGAGTTGTTTTTAGAGCAGTATTTGGGAGTCACTGTCTAAAGGGTATTTTAGTAGTGCAAGGCTAGCCGTTAGTGCCTGTAACGATCACCTTAAACTTTAACACCACTAACAAGTCTCCTGTTGAGTAAATACAAACATCTGGTAATAAATCTCTGTTTCAAGAGAATAGTAATGTTCAGTTCTTATGATATGTGATTGCATTGATTTTACAAAAAAAACATCTAGGCACCAATTTTCTGATTAAAAAAAAACATCAAGACATTAATTGGCAGTTGCATACTATCTAGTTTTCAGCCTGTATATTAGGGGAAGTTGAATGGTTATATGTTGCTAGTGGCAAACAGAAAGGTGAGCAAAAACCGAAGGTTAGATCCTGGTTTGACTGTTGATGATGCTAAATGTTGGTACAATCCCTGCCTCATCTAACCAGTCTTTCATACTCTCCTCCAGGCCTTCTCTCAGGTACTCAGTGTTGTTGCAGGAAGTTTGGCTGCAGGTCTGAATGTAATTTTAGAATATATCACACACTTCCTGCAGACGACAGGAATCCAAGGTAAACACCCCACATTAAACTGCACTGTCACATCACATGGTGCTTGGAAATTAAAGGTTACCTTGACTGTTTTCTTCTATGTAAAAGAAACTGATGCATGTTTGCACATTGTCTCATGGTGCTTGTGTTCCTGTCTTCCACAGTGGGCTTCCCGGTCACTAAAGTAACCTCAGAGGGGGTTATATTTGTTGCCCAGTGGGTCATTGTAGCTATCGTGGGTTACTTGCTGATATCCCTCATTTTTCGATTGGTTGCCTCCACTCTGAGGAGAGCCCTGTGGCTGCTCAAAGTGTGTGCTGCTTTGGCCTGTTTTGGATTCATCCTAAGCGACCACAGCGTTGGCACAGAAACCATTGCTGTGCGACTTGCTGTCCTTGTGTGTGTCTGCATCCTGCTGGGTGTAGGATCTTCAAGTAGCTCCAACATGGCAGATAAGACTGCTCACCTGGAGGAGCATGTGAAGATCCTTGAAAGACGATTGAAAGAGATGGAGAGGAGGAGGAAGAGGACAGAGGAGTGAGGGATATAGACTCAAGTCAATCTCTCATTTCTCTTTTCCACATGCAGCACTGTTTGGCCAAGGCTGATGCAGATCACGAGCGTTATCACATCCATCTCATCGGGATGTGTTCAGGGGTGCATGTGTTAAAAGGGCTTATGAAAAGTCAAATGTTTGTCCTGTACCTTCCGTTTTTGCAAGTCTTCAAGGGACCACTGGTGTATGTCAAGGGCTTCTGGAATATCAAGAAAGAAGAGTTGCACAATTTTGCAGTTTGATATTTTCCATAATAAGGGGTTTTAAAAGTAATCATGAATTGTAACTGAAATTTAAGTCTTGTTTTTTTCTGGGAGCAATGATTTCTATTCTAAAGGCTCTGTGTCCCCCTGTCACAGCCTCTCTGTTTATGGTATACTGTTTATGTCCAGTACTAAGTGTCCTTTTACCACATTAAAGAAATATTCCAAATTCACTTTCTTTTAGAGAATGTTGGTTTGGGGAGGAGACCCCCCCCCCCCCCCCCCATAATCAGACGACGAAAGACGACGAGATGTGGGACATAGAATACAACTATTACCAGGACCACAAAAAAATTGTCAAAACTAGCAGGTGTATTTTTCTGCACAGTGTTGGTCAGTGTCTGAGAATGCAGCTAGTTAGGCATAGGGTTGATCAGTGTGTTTATAGTTTGAACTCCTTGATATTACACGCTCATTTTTACAACTCATCAAACAAATTGATGGTTCCAGTAATATTTGTGGTTTAAGTATAGCAGAATAGCTGCTCTGCATTACACATTTAAATGCAAATCAGTAACCAATCAACAACCTTTATTTATTAAAATGATGAACCCCCATCTCAACTTCCAATAGAGACATGACAAAAATGTAACCGATGAAGAATCTTGTCACTGAAATGCCTGCAGAGTCAGACCATAATTTTGGATAGGTGTATTTGCATTAATGTGATTTTTATCAGAGACTAGCAAAAGGAACAATCAAGTACCATCTGAGTATGGTCATTGCTGTGTTCAACAGTTAGAATTGGCACATGTAACTTAAGAAAGACCAGGCGAGAGTTCAAGATTACATTAAGTGAACCAGAAGGGGTGAGATTCCTTGGTGTGTGGAAGAGCAAGGCTGTGGTTGAGTGTCCTACACCCTGAAGAATCGAGTTGGACCATCTGGGATCTTAATGAGTGAAGATGACGGAACCCTGAGCAGGAAGGCTGGTGGCAAAGTATGTTCAGTTCTGGTGAAAGCGTCAAAATGTTAAAGCTATTGATTAAAAAAAAAGTTACAAGTCTTCTACTTTTCAACTTTTCTCAGTTTTAGGACCTAGTTTAGGCACTCCATTTAGGAGTCCTATAATTATGACCAACAAGTCCATTGTTTTTTATTATGGAAACAGTTTAAAGAATTTACAATTATGGTGGTGCAGTGGTTAGCACTGTCACCTCACAGCAAGAAGGTTCTGGGTTTGAGTCCCAGCTCGGGCACAGAATCTTCCTGTGTGGAGTTTGCATGTTCTCCCTGTGCCTGAGTGGGTTCTGTCCGGGTACTCTGGCTTTCCCCCACAGTCCAAAGACATGCAAATGGGGACTAGGCTAATTGGATACTCTAAATTGACCGTAGGCGTGGCTGTGAGTGTGAATGGTTGTCTGTCTATATGTGTTGGCCCTGCAATGGACTGGTGACCCGTCCAGGGTGTACCTCGCCTCTCGCCTGAAAGCCACTGGGATAGGCTCCAGCCTCTCCGCAACCCTTAACAGGATAAGCGGAAGAAAATGGATGGATGGAATTTTGGTGCTTCGTTTAGCCTACAGATGTTTTATGAATACAAGATCTGTAAAAAAGACAAAAAAGGTGAATGTGTGGAAGCTGGAATTTTTTATGTTGCTGATAAATTGTTATAAAAACACAATAATTAGGCTCATGACATTACAAAAAACTCATAACTTCAAACATTGCTGGGAGAAATCAAATCAAGGATCAACCAAATATTTTAACAAGCTACTCTGTCTCCTGAGGAATATAATGAGGAGTGATAAAGAGGTGGAGGGTTCAGCTGCATTACCATTTGTCTACAACTACACGCTAGATGTTGAAGAGTGCAAGGCACAGTGAGTAGTGCCATTCTGAGAATTAAAATAAAACAAAAGACATCTCTATTCACAGCCCATTAGAAGTTATAGTTTTAACCTTTTTCTACAGGAAAATATCTTTTAATCTCTGGCGTAATAACTGAAAGAACAACAGAAAAAGATGCCGAAATGAGTTTCCTCTGCAGGGTGGCTGCACTCTCCCTTAAGATAGGGTGAGAAGCTTGGTCATTTGGGAGAGACTCAGAGTAGAGCTGCTGCCTGGGAACACCTCGGGATTCCCCTGGAAGAGCTGGTGGAAGTGGCTTGGGAAAGGAAAGTCTGGGCTTCCTTGCTGAGGCTGCTGCCCCCATGACTCGGACCCGGATAAGCGGAGGATGATGGATGGACCACGTAGACCACTGAGTAAATACTAATCTAATGCACTGTATTGAATCTAATGTTGTTTATGGTTTCAATTATGGTTTGAGGTACCAACAATAAGCAAACCTTATATTGAGATGATTTAATATTTAATCTGTCTTCAAATAAATGTTAAAGACTAACACCATTAAACTCACTATATTAGCTTCAACCATGTCGGCCAATTAGTCAGTCGACTAAAATTACAATGCAAATCCAAAGATCTATATCATAACATATACATTTATCAAGTGAAGTGCATGCATGGATCTGCCCTGGTGAGGTTGGTAGCCTTAATTGCAGCAGGTGGCACTGCTGGTGGGGATGGAGCTGCTGTGGCTACTTATTTCTTTATTTTATGTGGCATAAGGCAAGGCAAGGCAAGGCAAATTTATTTGTATAGCACCATTCATACACAGGGTAATTCATAGTGCTTTTCAGAGGGAAAGAGAAATTGAAAGTTAGAATCAGTTAAAAATCGAAAACATGAATTAAAACATTCAAAAATCATTTAAAATCAATTAAACAGTTTAAGATCAATTCGACAGCAGACAAATCAATATTAAATCAATCCATCAATACCAAATCACCCAGATCAATACCAAATAAATACTGTAAGAAGGCTGCAGTAAACAGTAATGTTTTCAGCCCTGATTTAAATGAGCGGACAGAAGCTGAAAGCAGCTTCACCCTGTTTGGTTCTGACCCTGGGGACGCTGAGTAGACCTGTCCCTGATGACCTGAGGGGTCTGGATGCTTCATACCCAGTCAGCAGCTCTGACATATATTTAGGCCCAAGCCCATTCAGTGACTTATAGACCAGTTACAGGATTTTGAACTCAATCCTTTGACAGGGAGCCAGTGCAGTGATTTAAGGACAGGTGTAATGTGGTCCATTTTCTTACTGTTGGTCAGGACTCTGGCCGCAGCATTTTGGATGAGCTGCAGGTGCTTGATCTTGCCTTTTTCAATTATTGGTTATAAATGTGAAGACTCTCTTTATAAATGTCATAGTATACCTGGAGTTTGTCTTTACGCAATCTGCGTTCAGCCTGTCTACACTTTCTTTTTTGAGCTTTCACCAGAATGGTGTTCCTCCATGGTGACTTTTTTTCTGCCAGATATAACTTTGGTCTTAATTGGAGCAATGGCATCCATAACAGTCATAACACTGGAGCTAAAACTATCAACAAGGTCATGGACTGAGGCTAAGGGCAAAGTTGGTGATGATGTAAAAGCCTGAGTGAATAATGTACCAGTGCTGTTGTTAATAGACCGCTTTCTTATCACCTCTGCATAAGGCATAAGGGGGTGTGCCACACCTTGCCATATTTAAATGATCCACAGTTACTTTTTGAAGAACAGCTCCATCTTCCAATAGCAGAAAAACACTTTTCCCTCTAGCACTGTATTGGAGAAGGGGCCAAGGAAGTTTGCCTCTAATTGCTGCATTTTCTTTGTGCACTTGTCTCCACAACTTGTCTCCTATTTTTAGGGAAGGTTTAGGAGTGTTTAATTTGCTTCTTGCAGCTCTCCTTCTGCTTGGTGTCATTGCCATAAACATTATCCATTATCCATAGATATTATAATCTATGTTCTTTGACACAGTTTCATCTTCCGCTACATCTTTTATATTGCTGTCTACTTGTAAACAAAACTTTTCATATTCTTGCGGTCCATGTTTTCAACACTAGTTGTACATTAATAGACCTGAAATTATACTGAAATGCTTAGCAACCACAAAGTGTTCCGGCATTTCTGTTGGGTCAAGCCTCTTTCCCAAAAGACAAACCTTGGGGGTTAGCTGACTTCTATATAGTTTGTCAATGATTCAAACACATTCATAGACTGATGGCAGAGATATTTTGCTTCAGGAAACTTCTACATCGTGACTGGGGGAAACTGGGATGGATCGAGTAATCCTCAAATTACAAGACAGCCAATCAACCCCTGGAGCCCTGCCTTTTCCCTTGTGCACGATAGATGTTTTTGGTGTATTCTTGCTTTTTAGATCATGGGAGAGTGGCAAAGATGAATGTATCCTGCGATAAAAGCTAGTTTGTCACGAAGCATTGAGGACCATACATACAATTAAGAACCGATTCGACTGAATCAAAACTGATTGAACTTGATGAATGAATTGAGTGGCTCAGCACTTTCACATTTTTCATGAAATGTATAACATATCTATATCTATATCTATATCTATATCTATATATATATGATGCATACACACACACATATATAGATTTATGTAAAGGCTTGTAAAGCTTGTGGGTCCAGTATTTCTACACCACCGTCACAGATGCCAGACTGATGTCACCGTTGATCTCCAAGGCTGTGATGTGTTGGAGAGCAGTAAAACGGTGCCTGTAGGTGATGGCCCCTCGGCCATTGGCCACGATCCTGAAGGAGTGGTTCTCACAAAAGATGGTCAGCTGGAAGAAAAATAACTTTGTTTTGGAATGACACTTTGATCTTGCCAGTGATTTTTAATTTTTATTGCACATAATGGTGCCAATACATTAGGAGAGACATGACCTGCCTTCTTGGTTATGCTTTAAAGGGGCTGGACCACAGATCCCTTTGAATGACAGTGAAATTACCTTCCAGTGAGATTCTGGTTCAAATAGCTCAGTATCAGGGTTTTGGTCATCCAGAGGTAATCCTCTTCACCCTCTCTTCCGCACATTTTTTAACTGTCATTACCATTACGTGTTGCACTTTGTAGTTTGGCCTTCGTGTCTCGCAGTCTCTTTGTGTTTCCACAGATCCACCAGAGCTCCATCTCTCTGCTCAAATCGCCGCCTGCATTGCCCACCCACCCCCTTTTTTTTATCCCCTGCTGTCACACCGGCCTGCGCCCCCCTCCCATGAACCAGTCTGCCATCCAGTCCACCATCAAGCTGGCTTGCTCTCCCTGCCTCCCCGACCAGAAGCTTCCGTCTTCAACTGTTATTAACATTTCCATGTTTTCATCCACAAATGTTTTGTTTTCTCACCAAAGTTATGATTGCAGAGTGCAGCTGCAACATCAGCAAGCCGAGGTTCATTGCAGTGAAGGCAGGATGGGATTTTGATCAAAGCTCTTTCAGAGTTGGAAGGAAATGCATGACTGCTTCTGCTGCTTTTTCTAAGCGATGCATCAAGTATCGGCTCCAAATGACAATAAAACTCTCCTTACACCTGGCATTAAATTGTGTTTTTGGTGACAGGATTGCAATTGCATTTTACCTGACCAGATACATTTAAACCTTGTATTAACATACGTCTCTAGTGACCAAATTGAGGTCTGACTGCAATCAGATGTTGCAACATCATATTCTTCATCTGCTGCTCATGTGAACAGAGCAATTCTGACAGCAGGCTACATTGCCGCCTCCTATACAGACTGGTAAAACAACTATTCATGAAGTTAAGCAGGTGTATGGATTTTATGCTTGCTTTTCCAAAATGAGGAAGTCCAGGAAGATGCCATCTTCACAGCTCAAACAGAGGAGAATGTGATGTTACACAGCTGCTTTTACTTTCTCAAGCTTGAGAGCTTTATCCATCCTGTTTTTCATGAGTACAATGGCCATCTATTGATCTATTGACACTAACAGAACGTTACTTGCAGCCTGTGGTTCGGTGTCCTCCTCATGACTCTATAAAGACAGGACAGCAGTTGCCTTCATGATTAGCTTTTTCACAAATCCAGCGTTGAACTGAGATGTGTTAAGCAAACCACTGTGCCGTGAAATGCCGAGAGCACTTGAGCAGCGAAGGTGAAAGACCTACTTGCTCCCCCAAAAACAAAAAATTTGCTGCCTTAATTCATCTAATTTGGGAAGTCCATGCAAAGATAAGAAGTGTTTGCATCCGAAAAACACTTTCTGTTAGCCATTTTGAAGACAACACAGTAGCTCTATAGTCTTCACCATATATTTGTGTGGCAGAGTGAGGTGGGCAGCAACACCACTGGGTACTGAGACCAGAGCCAGGTGAGTTGCTATATATGGAGCTTCCCCTGAAGTTGTGATGTCACAAAATGAGACTTTTGGAAAAACTCTCCAAATTCAAGCGTTTTCAGCAGTGCAGAGCTGCCTGACAGTGCCCCCGGGGATTACTTTAACACACGCCTACCACATGATATGACATTTCCACATCTTCTGGAATAAGCATCCAACATTTTAAACATATTCGGGCCAATTTCCCCACTGAGGGATGAGTAAAGGTTTTTCTTATTTTATCTTATCCTATATTTATGTCTGAAAAGCTGGAAAAGCATAATAGGTCCCCTTTAAGGTTATCTGATGAAATACAGTAATGTAACCAGTAGTGTACGTTGCCAGTGGACTCTTACCGTGAAAGGTTGTCCACGCTGGAAGGGCATTGGTCCCTGACGCTCTTCAGTGCCCCACTGCTCCCCCTGCTTGGTGTTTCTCACCACAATGTTCTCATTGAAACGTGGATTATAATGTAGAGCGATCCCAGAGTGATGGCTGAGATTCACATTGAACCTGTCAACCCACAAAGAAGAAAATATGAATGAAGCAATGGAGCACGACACTATGCATGAGGGCTTGTAAAAGATTTAAAGCAGCACAAAATACAGCACATTGATGAATTCATACCTCTTAATTAGCAAATGATCAGAGAAACACAATATTATGACAACAAGCCTGGGAGATGATGAATGACAGGTTTCCACATTCTATTGTGATGTCCATGCTGTTTAATTTTGCCTAAGTTTTACCAAGAAAAAGAGCCCTCAGGCCTGGTCAAATCTGTCAACCTTGCAAAAGTTACAGTTTAGCGTTCCCTGATGAAATTGGCAAACTCACTGAATACTCACTGTCCTAAAAACATCAAGTCCTCAAGCAGTTTCTGATCAAATTTGAAATGGATCTGGTTAAGGATGTGACAAAAAACCAGTACTTTGGTACTGAGTTGATGAGTAAATTCAAGTAACCTGACTGTACTTGTTTTCCTATGATACAGGCACCAGAGTTGCTTGAGATATAGAACATCAGTGACAAACCGAATAAAAGCAGTGGGTGCAGCAACACCTCTGCTTCTGGATTTGTTGGAATAAAAACACAAAGAGAGACTATGTGTCTGTGACAGCGATTGCTTACATAGCTAAAGCACATTGGAGCTTTCTCTTTTCTACATCAGATTACATGTGACACCCTTCCCCTAGACAGACCTGTATGCGTATGATCAAGATTTATTGATGTATTGTTGGTAAAGAGGATGCTTAAACACCTTAAGATCCAGCTAAGTTCCAGGGCTTTGGTCTCAAACTACTTCAAGTGGAATGGTTAGCCAGTTAGCCCCAAAGCTAGTGATGCTTGCAGCCACAACAACTCTCTCTCTCTCTTCACACAACATACTTCATATGTCCCTAGCTATTCTTAAAGGAGTTAGGTTTAACAAAAACACTTGTGATGGGGACTTTTACAGATGAAGACGGACAGTTAAAACTACCTCACCTCTCTCTGAGACAGTGTACAACATTATTTTCAAATGTGTTGATTTAAATGTTGTATTTCAAACTGATGAGACTTATGGTGTCAAACAGGTACTGAGAACCTTGTAAATTCAGTGGTATCGGAACCAATTTAGTCGAGTCCCCAATTGCATGTCTTTGGACTGTGGGAAGAAGCAGGAGTACCTGGACAGTACCCATGCAGGCACAGGGAGAAAATGAAAACTCCACACAGAAAGATCCCGTGCCCCAGCCGGGACTTGAACCTGGAACTTTCTTGCTATGAGGTGACAGTGCTAACCACTGCACCACCGTGCCACCTGTGTAGTTTTTTTAATTTGGCAAAATCCTGCTGACAGACAGATGAGCAAACTGATGATGTAAAACAGGATGTATTATAGTTTGTATAGTTTGTTTTTGGTGCAAACATGCTGCAAATTAAGAGGGAAAATGCAAACATCATAATGCATCATAAAATTGATAAAGCTGTTCTCTTCATTTGCTGGTGTTCTCTCTGTTTGCATTTGTCTTCTTAAATTGCAGTGTGTTGCACCTCTTAGCCACAATATAAGTGAGCATGCTGCTGCATAAAAAACACGTGGATCATACCAGATAATGTACCTAAGACATTTTTTGACAGTTTTGCTGTTGTCAGTAGTTGGTGGCTATAGGGTACCATAAACTTCAAGTTAAATATACATGGCTCTTTCTGCATTATGGAGTCCATCATCTTCCGCTTATTCCTTACTAGTAAGGGTCATGGTAAGGGGGGGGGGGGGGGGCTGGAGCCTACCCCAGCATCTACGGGCGAGAGGCGGGGTACACCCTGGACAGGTCGCCAGTATTATGGAGTCACAAATGGAAAGAATGTTTTTGTTTGTTTTTTTTTAGCTCAGGACACCTGTTTGCTTTTGAAAGACAAAATGCACATGCTGGGTGTATTACTTTAAATACTGGTACATATTGACTGATATATTTTTGTGTGAAATTTTTATCTCCAAATATAGTGTCAGTATCAGCCCCAAAATCTAACATTGATAAAGCTCCCAAGTACAGTAAGAAGCACATAATAATATTTATAACAATACAAATTAGGTGGCACGGTGGTGCAGTGGTTAGCACTGTTGCCTCACAGCAAGAAGGTTTTGGGTTCTTCCTGTGTGAATTCTGCATGTTCTCCCTGTGCCTGTGTGGGTTCTCTCTAGGTACTCCGGCTTCCTTCCACAGTCAAAAGATATGCAAGAGGGGACGAGGTTAATTGGATATTCTAAATTGACCATGGGCATGGCTGTGAGTGTGAATGGTTGTCTGTCTATGTGTTGGCCCTGTGATGGACTTGTGACCCATCCAGGGTGAACCCCACCTCACGCCCGAAAGCTGCTGGGATAGGCTCCAGCCTCCCTGCGACCCTTAGACAGGATAAGCAGAAGAAAATGGATGGATGGATGGATGGATGGATGGATGGGCAACAAAAATTACCTTGACTAATAAGTTGGTTGGTCAAATGGTGGAAGGTACAGCTGGACACTGCCTTAGTGTATTAAAGACTGTGAGTTAAGATAATTGTATTGGCTTGTCTTCCTTTTACCATGCTCATTTGTACTCATGATGTGTGGCTTCATGTCGATAATGTTGGTGTCAGTCAAGGTGAAATGCAGAAACAAGGAGAATGAGGTCAGACCTTGTGGCATTGGGGTGAGCAGTACCCTGGACAGTGATGGTCCTGCCCGGCCTGAGTCCACCATTGATGAAAGCGGTGTATGGAACAGCCTGCACAGTATGACAGTATGATTAAAGACTTGAAGTTGTATAAAGGGACATGAAATCACCATTTTTCACACAAGTTTGGAAATGGCAACATTTATATCAAAATGTTATTCTTACAAGAACAATGAAAGACTTTTAAGGGCTGACCTGATGCTATGTAATACTTTAATATGAGAAAAAAAGAAACAACATGCATGACAGTGTAAACTTTAGTTCTTGAATAGCAAACACATATCAGTTAGGATCCTGATTGTGACAGTAAACCACTAATTAATCTGCTTCAGTACAAGCATTGATAAGGACTGAGGGACTGTGGCTGACTTAATGCATTTATATGCAAACTAATAAACTGGTCACTACTAGTTTTCAAGTTAACAGGATATTCAAGTTGTCTTACAAAAAAAAAAAAAAACTCAATGAAACATTTTGTAAACACTAGTTTTTTGCCCAAACTTTGGTTTTATTTAGTGCCTCTACAGATGAATCTGATTTCTTAATTATTCTTAAAACATAATGAGAAGCTGAAATATTGACAACAAGCTGCGTTCAAAATCCAACCGGCTGTTTTGAAAACTGAAGCTGATGCTTGGAACCCAAAACATTAGTTCTATGTCATGTACTTAGAGCAGTGGTTCTCAAACTTTTTCTGTCATTCCCCCCTTTGGAGGAAGAAGAATTTTCATTCCCCCCCCCCCACGCCAAATTTTTTGACAAAATAGGCCATGTTTAACTTTATTGACCTATTAAAAATTACAAACATTCCTTTAGTTTTTCAGAACTAGAAAAATGAAATAAAATGTGTTTCATCCCTGTCAAATATCCCTCCATTTTAAAAACAGACCTGATAACAGTTGCTATGAAAGAGGTTTAAAGCGCGCTTTGAAAAAACTTCCGATGTCCAAACAGTAGTTCCCCCACTCCTCTTTTCCCCCCGGTGAGAGGGAGAACTAATGTTTGGACGTCGGAAGCTTTTTCGCGGCGGAACCATAAACAAAGCGAAAGGTGAGGGGAAACTAATGTTTGGACGTCGGAATTTTTTTCGCGGTGGAACCGTAAACAAAACGAAAGGTGAGGGGGGAAATAATGTTTGGACGCGGGGGGCGCGCCACACACTTTGAGAAACGCTGACTTAGAGAGAGAAATCTGACTATTTACTGTCTCATGAACCTTTTTTTTCATATTTGGAATTATTGAAGTTAATGCTAACATATCAAACACTCAATAATATGCTACACACGGTTACCAGCACTGAAAAATACCTTTTTTCAATGCGGTCAGCAGCAAATGCAGCTGTGGTGCAAGAGAAAATCACAAATTACACTAAAACTCTCCATAAAGATTAAACTGCAGGGCAGTTAGAAAATAGTTTTCTTTGTATTTCAAGTTAACCAATATTTTACTGCACTAAAATCCATCTAGCAATTGCTGCCTTTGAAGCAACTCTATCAAGTTGAACAGACTCTTTCTGATACTCACAGGTGCTGCAGGAGGAAATCCAGGCTGAGGGGTGAATGCTGGCCATGGAGGGAATGCAGGGGGATAGGCCTCATGAGCAGGTAACCCTGGCTGTCCAGGGTACTAATCATAAAAGAATGCACATATTAATGTGTGTATAATTTCTTTTTATGATGAAATGAGAGACAAGTGGAACCATGTCCAGTAGAAGAAGTGTTTCACTGTCATATTCACCATTGGGCTTTGGAAGACAATGGAGGAAATTTCTACTTTCCCACCAACTGAGATGGTGTCCACCTGCTGAAATGGTATACGATGTCTGTACTCAATGAAGTTGCAGCCATTAATGCTCAGCTTGGGAGAGGAAATAAACAATTGTATTAGTATTAGTATTAGTATCAGTATCAAAGCTTTATAATTATAAATCAAATGTGGTTTCATTTGATTCTTTGTCATTTTCTTTCTGGTCCACTGTGCAGAGAGACAACTGTCATGTTCGTGGAACATCATCACCCGTATATCAGACCTGGTAGGAATGGTAGCTGACTGTGATGAGCAAGGTGAAGGAGGATCCCACTGGAATGCAAGAGTTGTGCTTCCTTTCTTCAGTGCCCCAGCAGCCATTTTGGAAGGTGTTGGCAACCACATAGCTGGGGTGACTGTCATACCGTGGGTTAAAGTGGAGAGCAATGTTTGCATTGGCACTGGAGCCACACTGTAGATTCACATGGAATCTAGAGTAAGAGAAACATATGAAATTAATCAAAATGTTCCTGCTTATCATTGTATTTTGATTCTTCTCAATGACTGAAGTTCAGAGTTGTTGTGAGGGGTCTGACCTCTCGGCGAAAGGATGGACCCGTCCACTGATTGTGATGGTCTTGCCCTGCTGTAGACCCCCATGAATGGACCCAATGAATGGGATTGTCTAGAAAGGACACGAATCAAGGTGTTTCTTGTGATCCTCATTAACAACGTCATGCTGGAGAGAAACCATCCTGCTTTGTTGATCAGTTAATTTAATGCCAATCTGTTGTGAAACTCTTTTTTTCAACTTAATAGCATTTGGCATTTATTTTAAAAGCACATTTAATATGTATTTAATTTGTATTTGTTTTTGTTGTAATTACTGAATTATTAAGTCATATGCTCCTTGTGTACTCTTCCCTCATTGTGACATAAAGATGCCCCTCCACCATTATCAATCCTCTTTAAAAGCACGAAAGACCTCTGTATATAAGTGCAAGCCAAACTGTGTGAAACTCAATTAAAAAATAAAAGTCAGTAAATGTGAAATGTTTTATGTTATTATTCTTTATCTGAGTTTTGATTTTTTTTTTTTTACACCTGCAGCAAATCAAATTGCCTTCTGAGGAAATTAATACATTGGACGATTAACTGAATTAAAGAAGCCCCCAGAGTACATGTGACATCAATTCTTCTGACTTGATTTACTTCTAAATACCACCCCCAAAATTTTTTTTTCTGCTATACAATTACCCACTGATGAGAGTGATTTTCTCTCCTGCATTACTTCTTTGTGACTCTAAAGTGCAGAAAGAGCCAGCGATAAAAATTGTCACTAAATGTCATTAAAGGCCACTAAATGCTAAAGGTGAAGGCTAAAACAGTTAAAGCAACAAAACAAACATTCTGGGTCAAAGCACATTCATGGTTGCACTGAGCACAACCAGACCAGCTCAGCTTGACCAGGATTTAGTTGAATACAACTCGCGCCCGCTCATCCTTGTTTGTTCATAGTAGCTCCACAATGATGTTGTAGATAGGCTGTTTTAGCTCAAATCAACGTGCTTGCAGGTACTGAGAATCATGCTGGATAAAGAAGTTACGGATTTTACATGAAGATTCACTTGAGGCATTTTTGCAGTTGTTTTCATCCATCCATTGTCTTCCGCTTGTTCCTATTAAGGGTCGTGGGGGGCTGGAGCCTATCCCCGTGGCTACGGGTGAGAGACGGGATACACCCTTTACGGGTTGCCACTCCATCGCAGGGCCAACATACAGAGACGAACAACCATTCACACTCACATTCATACCTACGGTCAATTTAGAGTATCCAATTAGCCTAGTCTCCATTTGCATGTCTTTGGATGGTGGGAAGAAGCCGGAGTACCCGGAGAGAACCCACGCAGGCACATGGAGAACATGCAAACTCCACGCAGAAAGATCCTGTGCCCAAGCCGGGACTCAAACCCGGAACTTTCTTGCTGTGAGGCGACAGTGCTAACCACTGCACCACCGTCCAGCCATCTTGTGTGTATATCAAATACAAATAAAAATATAGCTCTTCCCATAGTTTATGCCAACGGAGGAACCTTAGCCTTTTCTCGTGATCTTTCAGATGTCACGCTCGGTGCGCTCCGTTAAGGCTTGCCATGCACATTCGTACCGCCTCTCCGCCACTTTAATTGGATGGCTGGGTAATGATGAGTGACAGGGTCGTGCAAAGTTTTACTATTGTTCTGATTGCTACACTTGCAGCGTTAATACCTGAAGCCGTCAAACAACCAATATAAACTCGAACAGCACCGACCTCGATTTAAAAATAAGTTTTACAGCTTTATAGCCCCATAAAGTGACAAGGCAAAGTTCCCATGAAAAAGTGCTACATAGCAAATAAAGGGAGGGATAACTCCAGCGGCGGCTTCTGGTCTTTCAAGGAGGGGAAGCTCATTTTTCCGGCCTACATCATAAATGTGTTTGTCTATTTTTTATGTAAATTCTACCCTTCGTTTCCTTTAAAGAAAATGATCTGTGACCTTGTCATCACAACCAGGCGTCTTTTCCAGGGACACGGTAAAGTCTCCGGATCAGTTCAGAACAACTGAATGGAAAACTTAGAAAATGCTCCGGTACATATTATTCTTCAAGATCGCTGATTCGCTCATTTAGCTGTCAATCAAAAAAGGATTCCGCCTCAGACAGCTCATCTAATCATCATGCAGAAGCCGAGCGTCCGGGCCAGCCCACCGCAGCCCACTGCCCCATAGACCCCCAGAGACGCTGAGCGTCCGGTGGGCGGGGCAAAGCCCAGCATTTATCCAATGACCGTCTAGTTTCGCTGCAGCAGAACAACCCGCTATACGCTTCGTCATTGAAGCCAGAGGAAACTGAGCGTCCAACAGTGTAAAGCGATTTGTCATATCGTGGATGAAGGAGAAGGAAGTTGCGCCGTTACCTGTGATAAGTAGCTGATTCTGAACAAAAGATGAAGGCTGTCTAGGTTTAGTCAATGAAATGTACACACACCAGTATATATTTCACCACTTTTTTTTTTTTTATTTTGGTGACATTTTAGGGGAGGCTGGGCTTCCCTTGCAGTCTGAGAGCAATCGCCACTGGATAACACATAGATAATGCGCATATGACTATCAACTAAAGACTGTATTCTTCGATGTAGATTCTCTTGGTTTTTTAAGGAAAGTTGTATCAATGTTACTAAGTAATACAGTGAGCAAATTCTCTGTTTTCCGCCTACAAAGGCAGTTTCCTGCATATTCAGGCCCCCGGGGGTGTATGTCTAATAAAACAGTTCCAGCTGAAAGCTTAGATGTTGAAAGCAGCAGCGTTTAACTGCGTGTAGTCTGGTCGAGCAGTTGAATAACAACAACAATAATAATAATGATAATAATAATAAACATACAAATAACACAACATTAAAACATTAAATAAAATACAAGACAGAAAATTAAACCGGATAGGCGAGTCTAAACAGACGGGTATTGTCCAATGGAGTCAGGCTGACGGATGGAAGGGGCTGAGCAGCTAAGGGCTCTGGCACCCATAAAATGACGAAGAGGTTATGTTTCGTTACTGAGTAGGAGCTGATATTATTTAGTCAAATGTATAACTTGATCCCAATAAAAATTCTTCTTCTTTTTAAAAACCTTTTATATCTTCTGCACAAATAAACCAAAAAAGAACACTGTCTCCACCTGAGAGTGCTCTTCCTGGGTCAGCCCGTCTGTCACGACCTGAGGTGACAGAGTGGAGCGTCCTCTCTTCAGCGTCAACACATTAAAAAGACTGGAAAAAACAACAACAAAACAAAACACACAAGTGTCAAACACTTACTGGGTTGTAGAAAGGCTGCTGGGGAAATGCCATTCTCCAAGATTGAATAGAAAATACAAACGCTGGCTGCAGAAAATGTGGGAACGCCCGGGTTTTAAGTTTCGATTGACTTGAGAGTGGGCGTCGTTTCTCAGTGGTCTTCCTGGAATTGAGTAAAGCAGAGGTTCTTTAAGGTCAATGTGCAGTTTGGCTTACTTCTGATAAAATATCTTCCCTATCAGTTTCTTTTCATGAAAAGTTGTTCCGCATGAACACTGCAAAAGTGACTGACTTCACATTACATGAAAGTGATTAATCAGGTTGTAAATGAATATATGAACCGAACTATGCTTGTACTGCTACGACACATTTTGAAAAAAAATATTTAAGATAATTTGTTCTCATAATACCTCGGTTTTTCCGGGATAATAGGGAACAGCATATAGTAAACCTTTCATATTATTACAATGGTTCAGATGGTGTACATTTGGATAAACCTTGTAAAATGATCTGCAAGGTTCCACTATTATGTGGATGTCGAGTTTTATTGTGGTCATGAACTAGGAGTGTAAAGGGTGATTGAGCCATGTTGGTCATCTTCTATGGGGATCATAGAAGATGATAACGTTTGATATTGCAGTTTATAAAAGCACAGGTTAATTTTTCATGTGTTTGATCGATTGGAGAAATATTGACCTGAATATGGTGCAACACATGGAGATGGAGAAACACATGAACACATGACCTTTATGTCAACAAGAATAAGAACTAATTCTCTGTGAGGAAGTAGTTCAGGCTAAGTCATTACTGAAGCAGTTTTATAAGTGTAACATTACATCCAGTCCCCCTCAGTAACAAAGTACACTCTGTTTGATTCTTATCTGTGCATCACCCAATATGTTGCTGAAAGATAGATGATTTTGACTGCTCTTATGTATTTTTTTAGTGCATTCATCAAAAATCCATTGACTTCCATTGTAGAGACAGAGATCACACAACAAACTGAAACTTATCAAACAAATATAAATTGATAGATCCCACCAGCACTAGATTAAATTATATTTAATATATATTTTCAATTTGGATGAACTTACATTTTAAATGGGACCTTTTAAGGCCCCAACCTGACAGGTTACTTCTCCAAAGATTAGGAGGACCTTAGCCTTGTATGAGCTGAAACCATCAACTGGGAGGAAGAACTAAACAATAAGGCATCGGGAAATACACATATTCCAATACATTCTTAGAGAGGAGATGGCTAAGTCCAAACAGCGAGTTTTTATCTAAAAGCAGAGTGGAGATACAGTTGAAAAAGAGCAAGCTGCCATCCAAACTGAAATGGAGAGAAAAAGACTGTGTTGTATTTAGCAGGGTCCTGCTTTCTAAAACGGAAAGTCTGTCAAGAGTTATTTATCCCACTTTTTCACTTGAAAATTCTGATAAAATGACTAAACTTATCAATGATATAAACTTCAAATTTATTTGGAAAGACGAATGCCAGTATATTAGAAGAGCTGATGTGGTCAAGAGTATTGAAGAGGGCGGTTTAAATGTGATAGATTTCTCAGTTATGAATGGTGTTCTAAAATTAAAAGGCTAATTGGATTCTCTAAATTGACAGTAGGTATGAATGTGAGTGTGACTGGTTGTTTGTCTCTCTATGTTGGCCCTGTGATGGACTGGCGGTCTGTCCAGGGTGAACCCTGTCTCTTGCCGTAGACACTGGGATAGGCTCCAGCCCCCCCGCAACCCTTAACAGGAAAAGCAGAAGACAATGGATGGATGAATGGATGGTAATAATCAATTGCATGCAAGATTTTTAAATGTAATTTGGTATTTTTTACATTGTGGTGTTAATGCTTTTACTTAAGTAAAGGATATGAGTACTTTTCCCATCACAACAGGTCAGTGATCAGTGTTTCAGTGACTCTGCAGTTCTGAAAGTAGTCTTTTAACTATGCCCACATAGATTATCCTACCACATTAAAACACTGGCACCACGACATGATTTTCTATTTTTGGAGATGCACACCTCAGTCTCTCGATCTGTCTAGAAGGTTAACTTTTATTTGCACAACTCCCATGAGATTTGTGTCCTATGTTTTTACTAAAATCAATCTCACGATCTTTCTCGGGCATCCGGGATTGATTAATGATAAGTCTGCCCTCCTCTCCTCCCTCACCTGTTTGCTCTGCTCTGAGAGGGTCTAACAGTTTCTGACAGAGAGACACAGACTCTCCTGTTAAATATAAAGGCCTCCTTATGTAGTTGTTAAATTTTATTAGAACTCTTGGTTGGTGTCCATATCATTCACCATCACGTTACTTTTGACTGTTATACTCTGTCATCAACAACAAGTCTCCTCCACATGCAGCTTTCTGCTGTGAAATTTCACGTGTGAATTTATAGATGGAAACAAAACTAAACAGGTCAGGTTTTTGGGTGACTTAATAAAACATCCTGTTGATGAAGACAGCCAACAGATCAGACACAGGGTAAGAGAAACATACTGACCTCTGAGTATGAACTGCTTCAGTGTGTTTGGAGGAACTGCATTGATGTAGATGTAGAGATGTGTCTGCTACTAGAACTCTGTGTGGCATTTATCTGGGCTCTAATCTGAGGTGCTGCTAACGTGCAATTTCTGAGGCTGGGAACTCAGGTGAACTTAACCTCAGAAGCAGAGGAGATTCTTCGTCTTCCTTTCCTTGGGCGGTCCTCGTGAGCCAGTTTCGTCATTGCGCTTGATGGTTTTTGTGACTCATTCAAAGTTTTGCAATTTTCCAGACTGACTGACCTTCAGTTCTTAAACTAATGATGGACTGTCATTTCTCTTTACTTAGCTGATTTGGTTCTTGCCGTAATATGAATTCTAACAGTTGTCAAATAGGGCTGTCAGCTGTGTACAAACCTGACTTCTGCACAGCACAACTGATGGTCCCAACCCTGTTAAGAAAGCAAAAATTCCACAAATGAACCCTGACAAGGTGAACCTGTGAAGTGAAAGCCATGTCAGGTGACGACATCATGAAGCTCACTGAGAGAAAGCCAGGGGTTTGCAGAGCTGTCAATAAAGCAAAGGGTGGCTACTTTGAGGAATCTAAAACATAAAACATACTTAGAAATATTTAACAATGTTTTCTTTGGTAAATAATTCTATACATCTTGATGCATAATTTGATGTCTTCGGTATGTATTTACAATGTAGAAAGTAGTGAAAATTAACGGTGTGTCCAGACTTTTGACTGGTAGTGTATGTGGCTGGCTCTTTCTGTATTCTGGAGTCAGAAAAAAGTAATTCAATAGGGAATAGGATATCTTTGTGAGCTCAAGACACTTTTGAGAGTACTTTTAAAGCAAATACATTTTCTGAGTAAAGTATGGCTTTTACTCTTTTGGCCATTATTCTCAGATTGTGTTTCATCCTAACTGGTGGTACTGGTGGTGGAGCAGGTGGATCCAAATGCAGAAAGATTATTAAACAAGAACTTAGGTGCACAAGTTTTTAGAACAACAGAAAATGTAAATTTATAATACAGGAAGGGAGACTTCAAATAACTGGTGATAGAAGCAGAATGAACAAACAACCTAACAGTGACTGAAAGCAACAAGGGGACATAAATACAAGTAAACTAATGAGACAATGAACAACAGGTGGTAAATATAAATGGGCAGGGAAGGAGCTGACAGGACAAGAGTTGCTGGGAATGGGGCGGTGACTGACGAGAGGACTAATGAACCAGAAAAACAGGGGAAGCATTCACAAAATGCAAAAAACAAAGATGGGAAGTGTAAAACACATGAAGACATGGGAAGGGATATGAAAGTAAGGTGAAACAGGAACAGACTAAAACAGGACTCAAGAAAACAAAAACCATAAAATAAGAGTGGGTAATATAAAGTCACATAATTCATTTGGAACACTGTTTCTAGTTTAAATAACAGCACTTTGAGCTGCAGCAACATTGACACATTTACATTGTATCTAAATGATCTTACATGTTATTGTCTTTCAGGAAGTGTAAAGGAGTTGTTGAAAATAAACTTTCAAATGATGAAAAAAAAAGTGTCCTGTAGGGCACATATCTTAACAAAGGACAATGTAAAACATTTTTAGCCACATTTACGAGGCTGGATTAGTGAGCTGTTGCAGTACTATGTACACAACTGCTTTATTTATGAAAGTACTCTTTTATCTCATTTATGGCTTCATTTATATTCACCTCACATCTGGTCATTGTTGCCTGTGTTTGCTCTGCTGTCTCACTCAAACTCTACCTACGATATGACGCCATTAGATGGCACTATTGCAAAACCGGTCAAGCCTCACACGCTGCTGGATTAAATGCAGTCTACCAAACGGTTGTGCACAGTCAAATTTTCAACCATGTTCTTGCATCATCAGTTCAACTAATAATAATACTGAAAGAGACATTTCCATTTGTTAAAAATGTAGCAAAGTTAGAATGATATTGACCTAATCAAAAATTAAAAATGAAGTTGTCACCGCACACAGGATTCTAATACTCCCACATTAGGTTCTTTTAAGCAGATCTGTCTGTTTTTCTGTCTGTCTGTCTGTCTCTCTCTACTCAACTTTTAAGCTAGATAAGCATCATTAAGAAGTCTGTAAACATAGCTTTATCGACAAACAAATCAAGGTAAGTGCTCAAAACTGTGAGCATAAATCACAATAAGTACATAACATGGCAAAATAAAAAAGTATCTCAAGTTAATACTGTCACTATATAGAACAACGATAGTGTAGAAATTCTGAAAAGCTGCAGTTGGAAGCTCTTTCATAGTCTGGAGTTAGAGGAGGCCACAGATACTATCACCAATTATATAAGATAATGTGATACCTCAAAAATCCATCACTATGTACCCAAATAATAAATCTTATATTTCCAAGGAAATTAAGGAGTGCAAGTACAGAGGGAAGTAGCATTTAGGAATGAGGATCTACTAAGCATGAAAAATATGCATAAAGAACTTAATCACAAACTAAGGACTGCTTAGAGGAGGGAGAGTGAGAAATTTGAATCTCACTGCTCAGGTATGAACATTAAAAATCTGTGGGACTCTATGAAAACCATCACATGACAGAGGTGTAGTAATGTATTAAATGAGGAGGAAAAGACAAATGAGCTGAATAACTTTTTTTTGCCGATTTGAATCGGGAGACTTCTCACATGAAAAGAAAACAGCTATGGATGGTGTATCTGAATCAGGCCCTGGAGTACTTGCTATTGACCAGCATGCTGTGGAGAGACTTTTTCACAGATCTGCCCCAGAAAGGCCTCTGGTCCAGATGGCATCCCTGGGTGCCTAGTGAGGTCCTGTAGCGAAGAACCTGTAGAAATATCATGTCCCTTTTCTCAGAAATCACTAGACTCATTCTGTTCCCTCTATCTGGAAAGGTTCTATTATCATCCCTGTGCCTAAAAAAGCAAGCTGTAAAGAGAATAATGACGACTGTCCTGTTGCACTGACTGCGTTGGTGAAGAAGTGTTTTGAGAAAATCATGATCAATTTTTTGAAGACAGAGGTTAGTTGTTTTTTAGATCCCTTTCGGTTTGCTTACAAGGGCAACAGAAGCACTGAGGATGCCATTTAGCCGTAACACATTTCATTAATAAGCACTTGGAGGAACTCATTTGCACATCTTTTATTTGTTGGTTTTAGTACAGCTTTTAATATGTCGCAGCAACATCTTTTAACTAATAGATCAAATGAGTTTAATGTTCATCTTTTTATTATTAAATGGTACTTTTCATTTTTTAACAAATCCCAGACAGCAGGTCAGTGTTAATGGAACTTTATCCGAAACTAAAATTCTGAGCACAGGTGCACCACAGGGATGCGTGAGTTCACCAGTTCTGTTCACTCTGTACACAGGTGCATGTAGAAGCTTTTATCTAAACCACTACATCATTAAATTCTCAGATGACACTGCAATTTTATCACCGTTGAAAAAGAATCATGATATATCTGACTACATTTTGGAAATTCAGAGGTTTGTTGAGTGGTAATAAGACTGAAGAAATGATGTTCGACCCTTGATGAGTGGGTGACCACAGGCCCCGTAGTCATCCCCAACCAAGCCATTGCCTAGGTGCAATCATACAAATATCTGGCTGTCTTTATTGACAATGCACTCACCTGGAGCACACTTGTTGACAGCCTCTGTGGCAGATAACAGCAGTGGTTGCATTTTTTTTCTGCATCTGAGAATTCATGGTGTTGATCAAAGATTTATGCTTATTTTTTATAAGGTGGTTACAGAAAGTCTGATCAGGTATAGTATCACAGTTTGGTTTGGCAACCTCTCTGTGCAGGAAAAGAAAAACTCTTTTTACCACTTCATGCTGCTGAAAAAATTGTTGGTGTTAAAGAGCACTTCTCCAGCCAGAGTATTTATGAACAGGCCACTCTTCAACAAGCAAACAGATTATCTGCGATCCATCACCCATCCTGCATAATGAGCATGAGCTGTTACTATCTGGTAGAAGATTTAGAGGTCCTCACTGCAGACTGAACAGGTTCAAAAACTTGTTTGTTCCGATGTCAATTACAAGCTGGTAAACAAGGTCAGATAAGACCAGAGTTAACATTACTTGCGTTCTTTTTGCACAGGTCAGTACTTTTATTTATTACTATATAGCATTTTATTACTTTTATCAGGTTTTATTTATTTAGGTTTTATTTACTTTCATTTGTTCATTTTAATTCTGAGGCTACTGCATTGGGCATGCTGTGAGCTTTGGGGGTTGCACCCTTTTTCTGTAATTTAACAGGTCTGCAGCCACGGCGTGGGGGGGGGGGGGCTAGGGGGGGCTTAAGCCCCCCCAAGAATAACCTTAGCCCCCCCCATTAGCCCCCCCAGGCAAAAAGTAGAGCGATCCACAATCAACAGAAAAAATTTTACGTTTTTAAAAAAAAATCAAGTTTGCATTGCAGTTGCCGGGTGGAGGATGGTTTGTCAGATGGTTCGGAAGATTCGGAGACAGAGCAGAATGATGTAACGCAGCAGAATGTAACGTTAATCTTACCGGCGGGGGCTGACGAGGCAGAAATGGGGGAGCTAGCTTCCACTGCTTCCATTGCTAGCGACGCATCAAAGCCTGGTGCGGCAGACTTGAGCCAGAATCCAGCCGAAGGCCCGAAGCGTCCGCAACTGCTGTCCTACCCATCGCGAAAATTTGGCGCTCAATCGAGGGGATTTAATTGCTCATGGTTTAAGCAGTACAGCTGGCTGGAAGACGCCGCTTTCTGCTACGCATGTCGGCATTTTTCCCGCCGTGGATCGGGGAGTCATGTGGAGAAGAGTTTCACTGATGTCGGGTGTCGAAACTGGAGAAAAGGAGCAGAGAAACTATCCCAACACAACGCAAGTGTGTCCCACAAACTAGCCATGGAAGCGTGGGCTGAGTTTAAGGTGCGAGAGAAAGGTGGTTCGAGGATCCTAATAAAACTTGAATCAGGGCATTCAAAGACTGTACAGGAAAACAAACACTACTTGAGAGCAGTAGTTGAGACACTGACGTTTACAGCCACTCAAAATATTGCTCAGCGAGGGGACAGAGAAGATGAGCAAGCAAACAACAGAGGTAACTTTTTAGAGATGTTACAAGTGCTGGCTAAGTTTGACGACACAGTGGCAAAGAAGTTAGTTAGTGGGCCAAAGAATGCTAAATATGTGTCCCATGATATCCAGAATGAGTTGATTGACATTATGGCAAATATGATAAGGGCTCAAGTTAGCGACGAGATTAAACTTGTAGAGCACTTTGCTATAATGATTGATGAGACCAAAGACATCAGTAAGATAGAGCAGATATCTGTTGTTGTACGGTACCTAAACAGTGAAACTGTAAGAATCCATGAAGAATTCTTGGACTTTGTTGCAGCGGATGGCTTGGATGCACAGTCTTTACTAGAGTCAATTAAAATGACATTGGCGAAGTGTAACATAGACAAAAAGGCATGCATTGCACAGTGCTATGACGGGGCATCAGTAATGTCTGGGTGCAACAATGGTGTGCAGGAGAAATGTGTGTGCCGCACGCGATTTATATCCATTGCTACGCTCATAGACTAAACCTGGTTTTAGTTGACTGTGTGCATAATGTGAAACCAGTCGCTGAATGCTTTACAGCAGTACAGATGATCTACAAGTTCTTTTCTGGTGTTGTTGTCCACAAACTGTTCATCGAGAAGCAGGAAGAACTTGAGCCCACCAGACGAGTAATGGAACTGAAACGCCTATCAGACACGCGATGGGCCTGCCAACACGCAGCACTGTGGGCCATTAAAAGAACTCTCCCAGCCATTTTTGCGACTCTCGCAGACGTGAGTGACCAGTCAAATGCGCACAGAGCGGCTGAGGCAAAAGCACTGACTGCACTGATCGACGGACAGTTTGTTTTGTATGTCACTATGCTGGAAAGCATCTTCAGTCTCACGAAAACCCTGTCCGACCATCTAAAGGCCACAGAACTAGAGCTGGCATCTGCTGTGGATCTAGTCCGTTCAACCGTTGATACCCTCAGTGAGAAACGCAGCGTCGAGACATGGAATGCAATATGAGGGAGTGCCAATGACCTGTGTGCATCAGTGGGCATCGAAATGGAGCGACCTCAGGTGAGGAAGAGAGGACGGCCTCCCCACATGCAGAGTTATGTGGTGGAAACCCAAGTAAGATCAAGGGAACAATTAGAAACTTCCGACGACTATCATGTCCACTGTTTCTTCCCAGTAATCGACTTATTGCTCAGTGAGTTGGACAAGCGTTTTTCGTCTGAAAACAACCACATCCTGAGAGGAGCAACATCCCTCAACCCCAAGCACGAGACATTCATGGATAAAGACTACCTGTTGCCGATGGCAAGACACTATGGGGTAAAGGAGGAAAACCTATCTGCAGAAATACAGCTGGTAAAGCGACTTGTGGAAAATAAAAAACAAAGTGGGAATACTTTGGACACAACCCACGACGTGCTGGTGCTCTTAAGGCCATACAAGGATGCATTTGCTGATCTTTATAAACTTGTCTGCATCTCCATGACACTGCCCGTCTCATCAGCTGCATGTGAAAGGAGCTTTTCCTGCTTGCGCAGACTAAAGACCTATCTGAGAAACAAAAGTGGAGCAGCTCGGACCAGCAACTTGGGAGTACTTGCCATCAATTCTCAAAGGACAAAAGAGCTGGATGTTGATGCAGTGATTGACCACTTCGTTGCGAACCGCAACAACAGGTGCATCATTCTGCAGTGATGGTGAGTAGGCTACGCCATGTTCTCTTGTTGACATTAGATGCAGGCATTTTATAAATCTGTTTTGTCTTGTAATCCTACCGTCAGCATTTAGCCTATGTGTGTCTGTGTGAGATAGATCAGTGTTTATCATTTGGTGTTTAGTGCCTCTATTTTGCAACTCTAGTAGGCCTATTCTTCGGTGAGTGAAAGTTTGCATTTGTTGCAATGTGCGCTTTATGGTCTTGTCCATTTAATGTTACTCTGAGGTTGGTGGTATATTGTTAAATATTGTATTTAGGTTTTAGTCACTGAATAGGCTAGCTATGGCATTTATGCGTACTATGTATGGTGTGTGTGTGTGTGCATGCGTGCGCGCGCGCACACATGCACGAGAGAGAGAGAAGAGGGGAGCTAATTTGTCCTCCTTGAACTTGTCGTACACACTTAAACACAAACATATTTATTATACAGTAATATTAAGTTGACTTGATCAGAAATAGGCCTGCTTTAATAGCTCACCCAGCAACAAAAATCGCGCATGAATAGGGAATGGCTCATCCGCTCCAGTATAGTCATAGTGCGGTACTGTAGGAGATTTTTTTGTTTTATGCACCAAAATTCGTTAGCACCCCCAATGAAAAACCCAGCCCCCCCTTAGCCCCCCCAATCAATAATTTCTGGAGCCGTCACTGGGTCTGGCCTGGAGGACCGTCCACCGCTTGTCGGCCTGGTGCTGGGGCCGGGGGACGGACTGGCCCGAATGCCGCTGGTCCTGGCGGAGGACTCTGAGCCGGCGGACGGGCTGGTGCAGGAGCCAGCAGGGGTGCTGCACATCGGCGGCATAGCAGATGGATCACTTTCTGTCAATAAACATATTGGTTAATTTAAATGGAAGATTGTGTATTGTTTTGCATTTACAAAGCATGTGGAAATGTTGCATTGTTACATTGTTTTCAGAGCGCGGACAGCGGAGACCCTATTTAAATGAATTTATGTATTTATAGGTGGGCGTAACGGGGGCGGGCCCGGTCGCTCCTACATCTGCGCTCAATTCCACGCTGATTGGGCGTTTGCACATATTGATACATCCAGATTTTTTTTTTTTGCGTACGCAACTGTCTCTCTTCTTGCGACCGCAAGTTGTTAGTATGAGATCCACACAAGTATTGATACATGAGGCCCCTGGTCATGATGCTATCTGTAGTGCCCTTGAGAGAGTGCAATCTTGCAGCCCGACAAGATGTGCTGGAGGCTTGTGTGGGAGCATTGCAGAGTGAGCAGCATTCCTCATTCCTGAACCATTCGTGAAGGTTATGAGGATAGGGAAGCGTGCCGTAAGTTGCATGAATGAGGAAGCTGATCCTTGTCTGTGGGATCTTCAACAGGTCAGTCCAACTGATGTTCCGGTTGATAACACCCTCCCAGGTTGTCCGGCTTCCTTGTTGGCCCTGTGACTCGGCCTTGATCTTAGAGTGCTCTTCCTCTGTCCTCGACACCTCTGCCACCATCATCTCCTTGCAGTTAGCTTTCGACCAGAACTGTGCTGCTTTCTCCCCATCCTTGCCCTGCTCCTCCTGCCTTAACTCTGCCCATGATCTGTCGGTGCTGCAGCCTACTGACAGCTTTGTCAACCTCAGCTTGGGCGTTCCACTTTCGGCCAGTGGGAACCTTTGCATTGGCGCTCTTCACTGACTGATCAATGGACTCTCTCTTAGCTCAATACCAGCCTGGACTTCTCCTGCATGTAACCCAGACTGATGGACAACAGTGGAAGCTGCAGTGCGTTCTTCCCAATTAGACCCATTTCAGGAAGGCATCGTGGCAGTCCCAGCCACTTTCTGATTCATGAGTTAGCTTTTTCATTCATCTTACTCACGGCTACCAGGTTCTTGATGCAGTGAGGCATGTGGTAGAACTCCAAGGCATGATTGATCAGCTGGTGTGGGACTGATCCATACGCATTGTCCAGGTCAAGCCAGATGATGTGCAAGTCAGTCTCCTTGGCCTTCTGGATATGGTCCCACATCATCGAAGAGTGCTCTACGCACCCTGGGAAACCTGGGACTCCTTCTTTCTGGCAGGTGATGTCGATGTAGCCATTCTCTAGCAGGTAGGTGGTCATCTGACATGCTGTTTCATTTGATCCCTGGTGGTTTCGAGCTTCCCAGACTTCTTCTCCTCCAGCAGTTGCCTGGCATACTTGAAGGGGTCCTTGAAAAAACTGACTCACTCTTTCTGTTTCTGTTTGCAATACTTCAGCTCTGCAGAGCCTGGATAGCCTTTGCTTGACCTCGTCCCAAAGGACTTTCAGACCTACTCTTGCTGGGTAGCCTTCCGACAGAATCAAGATTGTTTGGGATGAGATGGACCTCAAAGTAAAGGCAAAAGGGCCAACAAGTACTCAGCATTTCTGGGACCTCCTTCAAGACTGTTGGAAAACCTTTTCAGGTGACGACCTCATGAAGCTCATTCAAAAAATGCCAACAGTAATCAAAGCAAAGGAAGGCAGTTTTGAAGAATTTAAAACATAAAACATGTTTTGAGTTATTTTACACTTTTTTGTTTATTACACAATTCCATATGTGAAAATAAAGAAAAAACATTAACTGAGAAGGCGTGTTCTAACGTTTCACTGGTTGAGTATATATACATACATGCACATATATACACACACATACATATACATACATATACTGTATGTATACATACATACATACATACATACTGTATATGTATATATATGTGTACATACATACATGTATATATATGCACACACACATACATATATATATATATATATATATATATATATATATATATATATATATATATTTATTTATATGTACCTATATATATGAGCCTGTGAGCTTCTTTCAGGTTCTGACTGTATTATGGGAAATGAGCACTACTCCACTTAATTTCATCCGTGTCATCTCATCGTAAAAAGCAGATCTAATTTTAATGGAAGCACAATATTAAGCCCCTTAATATTTTAGGACTGTACGATACAGCTGCTCGCCATGCAAATGTTTTGTGAAATGGCAATCAGGATTTGACAAAAACATTTACTTAGATTTGATGATGTAGTGCTGTTTGGGTAAGCCTGTCGGGCTTATGGATGCTCGAAACATATAGAAAAGAGACAATTTAGGACTCTGGATATGGACATGATTTTATACAGCACTTATACTTTGGTGGCACTCAAAGTGCAAAATTTACAATGTTGTTTCATTAAACCATTCTTTCTCTCTCTCTCTCTCTCTCTCGTACACACACACACACACACACACACACACACACACACACACACACACACTTGGTTCTCAGGTGTTCTACCACTGTTCTACCATGTCCGACTCAATGGACTTCTACTGTGTCACAAATTCTTGTGATTCCGTGTATTTTAAATTGTTCTAACTCAGTTTGGTCACACACTAATGTTGGACACAGTCAATTATCTGCTCAGCAACTTGCTCAAGGACACTTCCACACAGCCACTGAGGGAAGTGAGAATCGAGCCAGCCTCCCCTTGACCCTTGACAGACTCCCATGTCTCCAAGGCTTACTGCCCATGAATATTCAATAGGATAATTTGCAGTTAGTAGTGTGTTGTTTTTTTGCATTGCTATTTCCTATTGAGTGTGTGTATGTATATCACTTCATGCAAATCTTCGATATCCTACGTGACCCCTTCCCCATTATGCGTAAACCTGAGTACGTAGGATATCACCAGACCCGACGTGGAGTTTTGAGTGGAAACTGCAGCCTCTGGTCAGCATGACCAAGAGGGTACAAGTGGGAAAATGGATGCCTTTACAACCGTCGGCCGCAAGCTCATTCATCTTCCACATGAAATAACTTGAGTCTACATAGCGGATTTGTTGGAGATTATTTTTAGACACAGATTACACATTTGGTTTGTACTGAGAACAGGGTTATTACCACATCTTATGCAACACTGACACGAAATGATTTTCCTGGTCAGGAATATTTCACTGCGTGAAGTGTCTCATTTCTGTGTTTTTGACAACAATACATGTATTGTACCAACAATCTCTTCTATCAGTCCTATGTTCTCTACCTCAAATCTGTCATGATGGGAAGCTCTATGTAGAAGTACTGTAATCAGGGGAATTGATTTTACAGTGGCTTATTTGCACACATTAATTCAAATGAATAAACTACCATGTCTTCTCCCTTGGCTGTCTCCAGCCACTATCAGCCACTGTGGGATGGTATAATATTGACCCTGATGAGTTCAATGGATGTCCCATGTCCAAGCATGGATTAATGGTCCACAACCCAAGGTATCTCTAATGTGTAAAACACAGAAGTTAAATTGCCCCTGAAATGTGGACTTGACCAGGCAGGAGCATACAGTATTTAGCAAAACAAGCATTTAGTAAAACAAATGAAAAACTGAAACCACTCGAAATGACAAAAAGAAAAACAAGTCCAAGACTAGATTAATTGACAAATTGTGCTGAAAGACCATGCACAGCCTTACAGTGCGGCCACACCATGATGCGTCCAAGTGCCCCTATTTCATAAAGCTGAAGAAGAGCTTGAGAGAATGGAGACACTGGGCATAATAGAAAAAAAGACTGAACAGACAGAATTTTGTGCCCCTATGGGACCAGTATTAAAAAGGAATGGGAAGATAAGGACATGGACATGGAGAGAATCCAAGCCTTGGGCCTCAGGCTCAACAAAGAAAAATGCAAACTCTGCCAAAAGACACTGAGCTTCATGGGACAAGTGATCAGTAAGGACGGTATCATGGCTAGTCTAGAGTGAGTCACTGCAATCACAAATGTGGAACCACCAACCATGAAACTGAACAGAAAAGACTACAGGGAATGATCAACTACATTGGTCGTTACCTGCCCAACCTCTCCAATGTCTTACAGCCACTGAACAAGCAACTGAAGTTTGAAAGTGAGTGGTTTTGGGGCCCTCAGCAGGGTAAAGTATTCACAAATGTGAAGAAGCTCATCACGTCAGCCCCAGTGCTGGAGTACTCTGATCCAGGACTGCCTATTGTTGTTGGTGCAGATGCAGCTATGGCCTTGGTGGTGTGCTTCTAGTGGGACACTGCAGCAAGCTGAAGCCAGTAGCATTCTGTTCAAGGACCCTGACAGATTCCAAGAAGCGCTACGTGCAGATCAAAAAAGTGTGCCTAAGCAGGAGTGTGGGCATCTGAGTGCTTCTAAAATTACCTGTGTGGGTTTAAGAGCTACAAACTACTCACAGATCACAAGTCGGTAATGCTGATCAACTCCAAGCATTTGGATAAAGCACCATTTTGCTGCCAAAGACTTCTCATTAGGCTGATGTCTTCTCGATGTTCATAGAAAGATTGTTATATTTGCACCACCTCGTCCCTGTAGTTTGTCTCATCCCCGCTGTTAATGAGACCCACCACAGTTGTGTCATCTGTAAACTTCACAAACAAGTTGAAACTGTGTGATGGAGTGTAGTCGTAGGTCAGCAGGGTGAAAAGGATTATACATCCTTGGGGGGCACCCGTGTTCAGAGTGAAGGTACTGGATGTGTTTCTGCTGGCCCTAACTGACTGTGGTCTGCCAGTCAGGAAGTCCAACAGCCAATTGCACAGCGTGGTGTTCAACCCCAGCCGGTCTAGTTTGCTGAACTAAAATCATTGAACAGCATTCTAACATAGGAGTCTTTTGTGTCCAGGTGTGTGGGGGCTGCAGGCAGTAGAGATCGCATCATGAGTTGAGCGTTTTGACCAATATGAAAACTGGTAGGAATCCAGGGAGGGGGGGTAGGAGAGACTTGATGTGTTTCATGACTCGCTGTTCGAAGCACTTCATCAAGATGGAGGTGAGTACAACCAGACAGTCGTCACTGTAACAGGAGGGAGATGACTTCTTCAGAACTGGGACAATAGTGGTGGCTTTGAAGCACATGGGAACCACAGCTTGCCTAAGCAAGATGTTATCGATGTCTGTGAAGACACTTGTGTGTTCCCCTGCACAGTCCCTTAACACACCAGTGGCTTTACGTAGATCCTGCAGAATGATCTCCTCACACTGTTTGGGGACAGCGTCAACACCAGGTCATGGGGGGGGGGGGGGGGGGGGGGACTTTTGAGCAGGTGTGGTGTGTCCCTCAAAGCGAGTGAAGGAGTTTTTCAGGTCGTTTAGCAGAGACATGGTGCTGTCACTGGTCCGTGGTGGGGGCTTGTAGTCTGTGATAGTCTACAACCCCTGCCACAGACTCCATGTGTCTCTGCTGTTGCTGAAGCGGTGGGTAATTTTCCTAGCCACTCTGATGCCACAGGACAGGTTAAAATGTACACAAAAACACAGCACTCGCTCACAGTCTTCTGAGTAGTCTGTAGTAGTTGTAAGTGGTCCAGTTTATTGAGAGCGTACATTGGCCAGTGCAATGGTGGGGATAGCTGGCTTGTCTGGTCTAGCCACTAGGCTTGTTCGGATACCTTCGCGCTTACTGCTCCCTTGCTTCCTGTCATGCAGCTTGTGGCACCTCCACTGTGGGCGAGATGCAGGAGAAGGAGCTGGCAATGGTGCAGGCCACCAGAGCACACCGCAGCCTCGTAGCTCTTCAGCATGTACCAAGTTTAACTAAAAAAATGAGGATCTGATGACACTGAGCAAAAACTCACAGCTATATGGTGTGCTTAGGAACAGGTTGACGCATCAAAGATGTCCAAAAGCACTGCAAATCACAAAACAAACATGAAAACATCAAGCCACCTAGTCATGATAGACTTCTTTTCCAGATGGCAAATACTCCTGCCAAACTCTGACTCAGAGAAGAATGAGAGGGGGGATGTAGTGGTTCAATATCCCAGAGATAGTCATCAGTGACAATGGGCCACAGTATATGGCCAGAGCATTCTAAACATCTGCAGCACAGTATGACTTTCAACATGTCACGTCAAGTCATACTGCAATGCTGTAGTTTTCAATTGCCTCTACACTATGCTACTGCTATGCATAATGTGAATTTAAGAAATAAAACTGGTTGTTTGTTATGGAGTGAAATGTCTCATTCTCACTTCTGTATTGATAATTGCTCCTTAACTAAGCAAAAATAGGTTTTATTCAATTACTCAATTAATCAATAAATTCTCAGCAGAATAATTGTTTACTAAAATAGTCAATAGCTGCAGCCCTAATTTATATCATAAACGTGATAGTTCACATATGCACATTATGTTGGGATGTATTGTGTACTACTGCACATGTGTTATGATGTCATGTAATGTGTTGTGATGTCATGTATGTTGGCGCACAGTTCATTAATACACTAGCTATGCACCAATACTGCTCTCCATGTGTCATTGATAGATATAAGCAAGTATTGCAACAGTTTAATTCTTTAAATTAGAAGTATTTCAGCTTGTAGAGTCACCAGATGTAAAAGGCAAGAAGAAAGAAAAATGATAGCTCCCACTTTTAGTCACTCATGTGTGGGAAAAATGATAATGAGTAATTCTCTTCTTCTGGCATGTTATGTTGCATCCAGAGATATAGAAGAATACACTCTAGATTCTGCACAGGCACATTTAAACTTTTTTGCTTAGTCAATCTATCAGCAAGTCAGTCAGCATCCACAGCAATTTGGCACCCTTGGCATAAAGCCAACCCAAAAAGGGTAAAAACTATGAAACAAAGAGTTCAGAAAAGGAAACACAAACCCCAAAGTCCAATCAGCAAATTACTGAAATGTAACAGGAAACAAATCAAATATCTACAGACTGTGGGGAACAGAGCAAACAAACTGGCAACCAAAATGTGAGAAAAAAAGGAAAGACCAGTAGCTTGAATAATAGGGCTGCTTTATATTTATTTTACTTTTTATGTTCTTCACATTTTAGATGAAGGCTCTCAAGATTAAGTGAATACAACTAAAGCTCAGAAAGAAGACCATGCTCCTCTCCCTTATATAACACAACTGGGCCCTCACTAATTCAACAACCTGTGTCGCATTAAGTCAATGACCCACATCTCTGGTACAGTCATCTGCTCAGACCTCCATCCATCCATTTTCTACCGCTTATCCTGTTAATTCACACTCACAGCCACCCCTACGGTCAATTTAGAGCCAGAATACCTGGAGAGAACCCATGCATGCACAGGGAGAACATGCAAACTCCATGCAGAAAGATCCTGTGCTCCAGCGGGGGCTCGAACTTGGATCCTTCTTGCTGTGAGGTGACAGTGCTGCACTACCTAGCTGCCCCCTGCTCAGACCTTAACAAGTCCAAACCTACCTCTCTCCTTTCATCTCAAGCTCTCACAATTGCAATCTGCACATAGACTGAATCTGTTGAATGGTTGCCAGAGCTAGTTCCACCTATCTCATGGAGTATGAGTTGGTTGACAATCTGTTTGATTTTTGAACAATAGTCTCTGAATATCCTCCACCTGCAGTGGTTTGCACTCACAACATCCATGTTCAGTTGTTACTGTGTACCACCAGTGCATTTTCCACGACTCTCTGTCTAGTAACTCTCGGATGATCTTAAGCCTAGCCACACTCCCTGCACCTGGTTACTGCTTTTTTACCATCTGGCACTCCACTCACAACTGACTTCTGGCTCCCAGCCATTCAATCAGGTCACCTACTGGCATGCCCTCAACCCTGAGCTCTTCTCACATCAAAGTTCCTGAATTGTTCATTACTCACATTTTTTAAGAACTGTATGAAATGTCAGTGAATCAGTGGTGTTCTCAGAAAATAGAAATAAACAATTGTAATTTTTAGCCAGTTGGGGTTGCTGGAGATGTTTACAAAAATAATGACTTTGCATATGCCAGAAAAACCAACTGTCAGTAAGAAGATTTTACCACTGAAGCCAGAACACATTGCAAGGCATGAGGCTTAACTGCCTGCAGGGATATAGAGGCAACAGCCCACTTTTATCTGTGTCATGAGCTGTTAATTAAGTTTTCCTTAAATTATATTTGGCTCCCAGGTATTCTCATAATTAAAAGAACCAACAAAAACTTTGTCCAAATTGTTGTCTGATTCCTCTTTACTGCCGATAAACAAGATGCTGTTTTATTTCCCCTCAAGGTTGGTCTGCAGGCAATATCCCTCCCCCTCTCATGCTGGGATTGAGAAACACTTGCCTCTCTCTCTCAGCCAGATTATTGCTGAGGAACTATTGAGAGTGATGGTGAAACAATGTGTGAGAGTGAGAGATACTGAAAGTTCGAGAGAGAGACAACATATGAAAGGGGCTGTCTGTGGAGGGGTTCACAAAGTAAATATTTCTGTGAAGGGGAGATAAGAAAGGGAGAGCTTTTGTGTTTCTCAGTCAGCCCTCTATTGCATGCTAATATATCTGAGGCAATCACTACAAGCTCCTCCAAGTTACACACAAAACCTTTTTGGAGACCCCAAATGTCTAAAGGGGCCTTATGAGGCCATTTGTTGAATCCTATTAACCTTAGAAAATTATCTACTGCTAGTTTAGCTCTCCTTCTCAACAATAATTCTGACCATTCCATTCAAGCCCCTCTGGTGCACAAGTTTGTCTTATGGAGAAGGAACAGTGCAGAACAATTAATAAAAAGATTAGAAGCATTAGATGATACTGATCATTCAGTGCTACCCGGGGGTATATCTATGTGTTCATAGCGTCTTGGTGATATGGCATTAATTAAGCTGGTGAAGCTGGTTGTCAGCCATCATGATTGTCAAAGTAAGAAGCTTCTTTCTTTCACCGTTTTTCACTGCATCTTCAATACATCTACTATACCATATGTGCTTGAATTTCCAGCCAACATCAACATCTCTTATCATTTATGTCTAGGGGTACCTTCTAGATGATTTGAAATGCCTGCTTATTTGATTTTTTGACATTCTGTTAATTCTTGCCTCTTTATCACAGTGCTGCCCTCCACCTCCCTCCCTCATGTCCAAGGAATATGCAGAACAGCCAAATGTTCCATGGCTAAGTGATTTTTATTGGCAGACATGTCGTGAGCTGGAGGACACTCTACTCTGCTTCAAGGGTATCTCCAAAGAAGTCCAGCATATATCCATGTTAAGCACAGTAACCCAACCCTTGTGTTATTAGATGAGTTAGAATGACCAAACATACAACAACATCCAGCCTCACTGTCAGGCTCACTTACTCTCATTGTTTTACGCCCACGTCTATGTCAATACTTGCCCACAAATGCCTTATAAAATCACTAAATTAGATTTGTCTGGCAAAATAGGATGAAAAGAGTGTTTTCATACATTTATTAATCCACAGAATTTGAAAGCTATGTGTCAGAGTTTTCTTCATTCATAGAGTCAAAAGAAGAGGAGCAGGAGAGGTGCATCATGGGTCAGTGGAATGAGGGGTGGAATGGTCTTTTTCTAGAGTTTCATGGAAGAGAGAGTGGGCAAAGATTACATCTATTAAAATATAGTAATTATGGAGTGTTAGTGTCTACAAGGTCAGAGGGGTATTTTGGATTAGATTCATTTTTGTCCAAGTTAGTGCATCTCTTATTGTAAGATGACTTTTCTTTTATTGAATTGCACATGGAGCCGGCTCTACGCCAGGGCAAGAGGGGGCATTGCACCCTCAAACGAGTGTTGTGCCCCCTCAAATGAAAATTTAGGATTTTAAGATGTTTTTTAAATAGACAACCAACAAAATGAATGCGTTAAAAGTAACACAATTAATCACGGTTGTTGCGACATCTGCAGAAAAAGACAAGTTTGGAATTTTCTCATCTCGCTACCTCCGCTCTCTCTCTCGCTCTTACTTACTTACAGACTGTCACGGGGTCAAATATTCTTCTGACAAATGGTCACTTAGGCAAGATGAGCACCTGGGGAGCTGCTGAGATCAGGGAGCTGCTAACCATCACTGCTGAGAGGACCGTTCATAACCACCACAAGGGGACTGTGAAGGATGGCTTGTTGTATGAAAAGGTTGTGGAGGAGCTTGGTCAACGTGGTTATCGACGGATGACAGAACGTCATCAGCAAGTTGAAAAACTTACAAAAAAACGTACCACCATGTCTGTGACCACAACAGCGGCAGCTGCAGAGAAAGGAGGGACTTGGACACTCTCAGGTTTACCAGACTGTCATGGGGCTAAATACTCTCCTGATGTATGTGTTTTACGTCACTGGTCAGGCGCAACTACATACTGCATGTCACGTCACATGTGTACGTCAACACAAGTGGCGGCTTTTTTGGAAAGAGGAATATTACGCCTCCATTTCACACAGACAAGCAAATTCCCACCTCTACCGGGCTGCAAATTTGGCGCATTCTCTCTCTAAAAAGGGCTTGGGTGTATCCATGTCGTTTCACATGCTTCACTCCAATGAAACCCTCTCCTCTAAACCCATCAGTAAATAGCTGATCACAGTTCGTAAGCAAATGACCCAATGACGTCATAGCCTAACACTGGAGTCAGATTTCAGACCCCAGGAGACAACTAAATGGAGTTTAACATGAAGACTTGGTGGAAGCAGCGAAACAATGTCTGCTTACTAATCGGTCATAATAAGACCATCAACAATAAAAACAAAATTCGATATAAAATACATTTAAATACATTTTTGAGAGTACTGCTATTCTCCCACTGTGTACCTGTAGGAGTGGAGTGTTTGTCGGTCACACAAGCACTGAGATGAGGAAGAGCAGAGGAGCTGCACAGGGCAGACTGAGGAAAAAATGACTTCTGTCTGTTAGACCTAGAAACAGGAGACTGTAGAAAAGCACAGGAGAGTGGAGTGGAGATAGAGGAGGATTTCATTTTTACATTTTGATTGATTGTCACATTGCTGTTGAATGTACCTGAGAAAAAGGGGAAAAAAGAGACAGGAAAAAAGCTAGTTTTAAAATGTTGTTCTACTTTATAAAGCCTGTTGTTTAGTGTGCTGTCATATATATAATATATATATATATATATATATATATATATATATATATATATACAGTATATGTATACACACACATATATATGTATATATATATATATGTATACACACACACACACACACACACACACACATATATATATATATATGTGTATATATATTTATATGATATGTATCATGTTTGGAATTTGTTTTGATTTTGAGGGTGGCCATTACATGATGACTGATAAATGAGATAGATAAGGTTCTAGCATATATTTGTAATTTTTTGTTTTTCATTTTCCTATTTTTTTGTTTTTAACCTTAATTCAAACAAGAATAGCCATGCAACTGGTAGAAGAGACCACGTCTCTCCTGTACTGGCTTGTCTGCATTGGCTCTCTGTTGAATTCAAAATAGAATTCAAAATTCTTCTTTTAACATTCAAAGTCCTCAACAAACAGGCATCTTCATATTTGACTCATAGTCCCCTATTATCCAAGTAGAACCCTTCTCTCCCAGGATGCAGGGTTACTCGTGGTTCCTTGAGTTTCTAAAAGTAGAACGGGAGCCAGAGCCTTCAGTTATCAGGCCTGGTTTAGGCTGGCCCTTAGATATGCTGCTATAGGGTTAGACTGCTGGGGGATCTCCCATGGTGCACTGGGCTTCTCTCTCCTCATCTCTGTCCCCTTTGTCCTCCTGTATGTGTTATACATATGTCATACTCATATGTGTTACTAACTCGTCTTCTTCTCCAGAGCCTTTGGGCTTCCCCACATCCCAGATCCCTGAATGATACTGCTGCTGGAGGAGGCTACAGACCTGAAGAGGCACAAGATACCACCCTTAGGATCACTTGCTCACGTTCCTGTCTGTCCATCAATCACTTTCCCATTCTCTCGCTATTTATCTCTGCCCCTCTCCTTTCTTCTGTATATCTGTCTTTCTTCATTATATGTCTTTGTCTCTGCCCCACTCTCCTGCTCTCTTTCCTCCCAACCTGTAAAAGCAGAAGGCCATCCCCATTGAGCCTGGATCTGCTTGATGTTCCTGCCTGTTAGAAGGAAGTTTTTTTTGTCACCGCTGTTGCAGGATGTGCTTGCTCATGGAGAATTGTTGGGTGTAAATTCATTGAGGGAGTGTAGTACTAGACCTGCTCTACTTGTTAAGTGTCATGAAATAACTTCAGTAGTGTTTTCACGCTATAAAAATAAAACTTGACTTGACTGTATCAGCAGATGCTCAAGGCTGTAATATCAGAATATGAAAATTAAAACTGAGCCACCTCTTCCTTTTTTCTTTTTTTATTATTTATTTGCATTCTGGTTAGGCGGCACGGTGGTGCAGTGGTTAGCACTGTTGCCTCACAGCAAGAAGGTTCCAGGTTCGAGTCCCGGCTCGGGCATGGGATCTTTCTGTGTGGAGTCTGCATGTTCTCCCCGTGCCTGCGTGGATTCTCTCCGGGTACTGTGGCTTCTTCCCACTGACACCATAGACATGCAATTGGGGACTAGACTAATTGGATACTCTAAATTGACCGTAGGTATGAACATGAGTATGAATGGTTGTTTGTACGATGGACCTACGATGGACTGGCAGAATAAGCAGAAGACAATGGATGGATGGATGCATTCTGGTTAGAAACACCATACAAAAAAAGCATACAGTTGTAAAACTCTATAAGTCAAACATTAAGCTAAAACCTGATCATCTAACACTGGTAATAACCCAATGATTTTTTTGTTTGTTTTGTCTTTAAATCATCATAATGTAACCAAAGTTTTCAGGTTTCAGGTGTTGCATATCATCACTGTTCAACACTATGGGACATAATGCCTGTTTCCAATTTACAAAATTATTCTGTGGGCTAAAGTGTTTTAATCTTTGGCACAGTTGAGTTATGACCTTTTAAATGCTTCCTTGAATGTTGTTACTTACATTGGGCTCTATTTGTTATTAGTAGATCATTTTTGGTGTATCCCCAAAGAATTAGTATTTAGAAAGCTTCATCTTGAAACATGAAAATAATGCAGGAGCTGGACTGTATAAGGCCATGTGTAGTATATATAGATGATATAGTATTAAATATCAAGCCATGTGTACTTCAGTCTTTGTCTCCCTCTTCTCTCTCCATCTCTGGAGGCTTTTACACTCAACTGTGTCACTGGATGACCTTCTACCCACATCTTGCCTGAGGCTAAGAAACATTCAACTGCTACATTCAAAAAGCATTGTCAAGGAATATACAAGTATGAGGGAAGAATAACTCCTATGCATATAATTAGTTATGCATGGACTGCATCATACATGCTATGTATTTCTCGTTACTAAAATGTTCGAGGAAAAAGGCAAAGGCTCCAACATAATAATTTGATGGCAGCAAGTTAAAATTTTAAAGGTCCTACTAGACATTCGAATTGGCTGATAGTTATTTTAAGCTTTTTTCCACTTCAACACTGACTGAAGATGGACACAAAGGGTACCCTCTGGTAGTAAAAAGATTTAACGCCTGTGACTTTCTGAGGCTGTTAAGACAAAAGACCGATTGTGACACAAAAAGTCAAACGACAACGTGGTTGCAGTCACCCATTTTTTATTTGCCTCTTTGGGGATCAAAAGCTGATTTTAAATATCAACAGTAGTTTTTCCCATATATTATCAAAGAGCAAAAAGGAAGATTACTTTTTAAATTATTTTTAACTTTTAACAATGATACACTTGAAATCCATGATTTTCCCTAAAGACATAGTTATGTAAGACTATGAGGAAGAGTGAAAAAACCATACAAATCTCTGAAGCCTTTTGTACTTCGCAGGCGTGAAAAAGCTTGACAGAGCCCTTCTATGGCACCAGGAGAGAGGAAATGCTCTTGCTAAAAGAGGAAAGGCAATGTCATGCTTGGTTTGAGGCCAAGTTCCTTTCTCAAAGAGTGCACAACTCTTGCAAACAGGGGTTGTTACAACTAGGGATTAACTAATAACACACTTTTGTGGTCCCAAGGAGACACAATTTGATGCTAGACAGAGTGGGACATTCTGCTGAGACTGCACACAGCACATGGATGTGTAACTGAAAACCAGATGAGGGAAACAAATGAGATTCTAGACAGTCCAGTTTCAATTAACAGAGGAAGACTTTGGAGGGTTTTAAGGTGATATTTCTCCTTAAAAATTTATTATACTTCTCAACTACTCACAACTTTGTGTCTCCAGAATGCAAACAGAGCCAGCAGCATATTTTTAGTTGGAAGGTAATGGCAACAATCAACAGCCAAACTGTCAAAAATAAAAACATCCTCAGGTAAATTCTGAAGGACATTATAATATAATCCACATCTTCTTTGTCAAACTACAACCCACAAACACTTGGATATAAGCCAAAAACATACTTTTGAATTGTCCAACAGATTACACGGTTATCATTTCCAGTTTATTTGGTATATTTAGAAGAATTTTTGAGAACCTATCATTAAAGTTATGAACAGTAAATGATCTGATAGACCTCAAGACCACTGAGGTGGATGACTTAGTACATGTATTTGTGAAAATTAATTCCCTTTTTTTTTTTTTTTTACTGTCAAACAGGTCAGAACAACTCTTGTTGACTCTGACACAGAGATCAACCTTTCACAGATTAAGGGAAAGAGAAGACACCAAAAAGTGAATTAATCAAGGTTATATATGAACTCATGAATGCTACTTGCTTCCATTCAGTAATTTTCAGAAGGATTGGTAAGTCTTCCAATTTCTGTTTTCTATTTATAGGTATCATAGACAGACATTATCCACCTGCTCTGGTACACAGCACAACATACCGGAGTGGGATCATTATCCGGATTCCAATTATCTCTGCCTGCGATGCTGCTCCATATTAAAAAAAATGACAGGACAGGAAATTTTTTTTTTTTTTTTGTTTCTTGTTGCCATTGAGTGGCACAATTTGTAATCTTACTTTTTAAATTATTAGCTGCCTCACTTGGGATATATAACAAAAAACAAATACAACTAGAAAAATCAAATTAAACAATTTTAAATCTGCCCCAAAATGTAATGGATTCTTCTTTGACCCACTTTACACCCCTTAACCAAGTAATTCATTGCCATGTTGTAATGTAACATATGAAATTAAAGAATTTATTACATTTAAAAGTAACCCTACCAACACTAGTTGTATGCTTTCCTAGCTTTGTTGCTTTTAAGGTTTATGGTGAGAAGGGGATATGAAATATATGGCAGAATTTTCAGATAGTCATCAGTCCAAATGGAGGAGGCAAGCTCAAACAGGCTTTAATCACTGATGAGATGAAGATACTTTGTAGACATAGATTTGCGTGCTTAAATATCCACACAGTAAATATATATTTGACATTACAAATGGTTTTATTCGGGTAATAATCATTCACTAGTTCTATTTTGTTGACATATTACAGTCAGTAGTTTCAGAGGGAAATTCTTGTTTCTCTTTATCCCTTTATGAATCTGAAAATTTAATTTTAATTAATCTAATGTTTTTCATGCTTAGTCCTATTCTGCAGTTATTTTGGTGAAAGTAACACAAAAGTAGTGTTATCAGTAACTTGTTTCTCTACACACATAGACAAATTGTAAAGTTTATAACTTTCAAATGAAAGCAACTAATATTACATCTTGGTTGTAACTTGTCCAACAAAATTCCACAAACAGGGCAAACTCTGCCAAAACCTTCTTTTAAGCCCCCTCTCACTGGCCAAAACCCCCCACAAACACCTGCTGCCTCCTGATTTTTCTGCAAAAGGGCAGTGTCCTGGGTCAACTGGCCCTGGAGTAGTCAGCCTCTACCAGCACTGACGCAACAGACTAAAACTATGTGGCACATTTTGTTGACCTGATCAGACTGCGATATGAATTAGCGAAGTTTATATGCATTGAACATACATTTAAATATACACATTCAATTGTACACAGCCACCCATATAATGATACAGGGCACCCAATCCCAACCTCTACACATCACAGCATGTCTGAATGGTTTGCTGAATAGAAAAAATTTCATGATTTTGGTGGTCCATTCCATCTGTTAGCATCACAGAGAGCTAACGCGTGATAATCAACAGCATATGAGTAATGAGGAATGTAAGCTTGTCATCACCACCTCTAACTTGATGATTTCATTTGTCATATCAGGTGCAAATTAACATCCTGTTTTTAGTTTTAAAAACAAAATGATAAAACAAAAACTCCCCAGAAACATCATCTCTGCCTTCCATGTTGCTTTTACTATGACTACCAAGGACTGTATTCAAGCTGAAGAACTACACTCCAGTGCAGTGAATATGTTTGTGACATAAAACACGATGCACCAGGAAAAAAAAATGATATACAGAATACAGAATGAAAACAAGATCTATCTGCTTCTATTAGCAGGTTTACCTGAAAAATCTGCATGTACGCAGGTGTGGGCAATGGGAAAGGGGTATGAAACCCCTGGCTGCCTGGGTCAGAGGTCTGATACTCAGGACGAGGTTGGAGGGAGAAGACATTTAGTCTGGGTAAAATACGCATTTGCTCATTCTGAGTGGTAAAAATAGATCTGTTTAAAATACTTTCTTTCTATAAAACTCACTGAAAAGCATGAATAATGGGATTGGAGTGAAAACACAGTCGACAATATGATAATAGGATTTTGTTCCTTTTCCTGGCTCAAGTATCTGCACGTATCTCTGGTTCTCACACATACTGATATGACAGATTGTGCCTGAGTGTGTTTTTGAGTGTGCACACGTGTATCTTTTCTCATTAAGCTGAAGAACGCATGAACATTCTGGGTTCTTCCCTGAGGCCCAAGGCTCTCTCGCTCCCCCTCCTCCTGAGAAACTCTCTCAGTGTTTGGTTCATCTCCCCTGACTTGAACTGTTCTTCCGTAAGACTGGTCTGAACATGTCTCTACATTTGCTAAAATTTGCTCTCTCTCATAGAAAGGACCTAAACAGGAACAGGAGAGGGACATTATTTAATAAGAAGATATGTAGATTCTTGATCAGATGGCATATGCTCAGTACCTCTTAAGAGACAACGTCTCACTGTGCCGAGTAACACTGTCACTTTCAGGTCATGTAAGTAACTGGATGAACCAGATGCACTTGTTAATCACTGGACATAAACACATCCTCTCATCCTCCACTTGGATTACACAGCCTAAATCTTTTTGTATCTCTGGATTTGTCATCCCTGAAGTTCTTTCTTACTGTTAAAACATGTCGGCACAAAAATAGGATCTTTCATGTTTTAATGAACCATAGCAGTGAAGCAAATCTCAAAGTGGTTGAAATATACTGTAGAATTATGGTAATTATATAGTGTACTTTTGTCAATAGCATATGATTTCAATGGAAATTACTTTAGATTTACCCTAGATTTACTTCACTTTTGAATTTTGAGACCAACTCCTAAGCTTTGAGGAAAATCACTTGTGGCAACTCTTTTGATTCATTTACTTATTTCTATCCATCCATCCATTTTCTACTGCTTATCCTGTTAAGGGTTGGGGGGTGGAGCCTATCTCAGCTACCTTTGAGAGACAGGCAGGGTACACCCTGGATGGGTCACCAGTGCTGCGTCTGAATTGCCAAGTAGGTCGGATCGTAGGTCGCAGAGTAGGTCGTAGGCTGTCCGAAACCAAACAATCGGTTGAGATGAGGGATGCTACTGATGCAAACTTATTTCCAAATTTTAGGACTAATTCCTGCTCCAAAATTGGAAATAAACATCAAAAGAAAGCGCTCCGTTTGGAATTACTTCAATCATCATTCATTGTAGAAAAAATCTCAGATTTTTGCGCTTTTTTCAGAAAATGTTTCTTTTGAGTGGCAGTAGCCGGTGTTCAATAGTTTGTTAGAAAAAAACAGAACTGATGAATCATGCAGTATTTCTAACCTGTCTGCTTACCATTGTGTAATCTATTTTCAATTATCTCTAAGTGACACCCCTATAAGAACCACAAGATGATGCTTTAAAAAAAACTCTGGACTCTGATGTGTACAATTTGACAGAGAAAAAAAATGGCTATTATACAACTATGCAGTAAAACAAAGACACTTACATACTGAATATATATGACAAATTCTATAAAGCTGTCCCTGATGCTTTGAGGAGAGTTACAGATCCAGCTAATGCTAGATGACAGCGGGGCAGTGCATCCAAATCCTTGAAGATGATGCTCCACAGTCAACACCGCATAGACTTCCATACTGAAGGGCTCCATTCATGCTGTGCGCTAAGTCACTGGATGAATGTGTTTACTGTAATCTATAGTACACATCTAGCCTTAAGGGTGGATGGTACAGTAGCTGGATGAACAGAGATGCTTGGGCAGGCACAGAGGTTAATGGATCATAAACCTAAGAGGAAAACAGGCAAGTGAAGAGGGATGATCTGAGAGTGGAGGAGTGATGATAATGACATGTTTCCATCACAGTCCCTGCACATATCAAGCTGTCAGTTTGTGTCAATTAAGGCATGCAGTCCAAACACAAAAAATATGGTTCTTCAAACATATCTGGTACAGCTCGCAGAGCCCCTCTTCCGACACCTTACAGAACCGTAGGTAGGAACTAACATTTATAAACATATTTATAGGGACTCTAAGCAAGGGAACACAGTAGATAGAACGATGACTTCTTCAGCAAATAAATATACACCATAAAATATGTTAGAACTTCACAACATTTTACGCTTTTTTTTTTTTTAATGAAATGCAGGATGGACATGAAATCATGCCATTAAACAATAGTTTGTGGAAATTGTGAGAGTTCAAAAACGGTGACAATTTCTCACAACGCACATCATGGAGAGTGTGCCGTTTTATTGGACAAAGGAATACAAGCGCGCAAACTCTGCAGTACGATTTGTCGTAGTTAGCAGTTCCTTAGCTGCATAAAAAAACAACAACACAGCGGTCCTTAAAGGGACAGTGGTTACCGCTAACAAGTTACAATCACGACCGTGAAGACTGAACAATAACGTGTTAACATTGCAATAATAACATTTGCCGTTGGTGGTGAATTATGACTGTAGAAGTCACTACACACGTCCCCCCAGAATTCAACACAACAAAAAACTAAAGTCTAAGGTTGGAGGGGCGAATCTGGTGGCCACAACGGCTGCGTCGAACAGGAGAGTGAGAAACTGCATCCCCAGGGGGTGGAGGCAGGCGATCAACGGGATTGGGTGGCGGGGGAGGTGAGGGGGATGGGCAAGAAGGGAGAGAGCTAAGGGATAAATGTCTGTTTGGAGGCCGACCCCGCTTCGACGGTTGAGCCACTTCAACCGGCCTAGCCAAGTCCAAGTGAGCTGGTTTGAGGCGGTCCACTGAGACCCGCTCAGGTTTACCCCCCATGTCAATGACGAAATGTTTCCGTCCCGCCTCCAAAACCCAGAAGGGGCCTTCATAAGGAGGGCGCAAAGGTCCCTTGTGTCCATCAACACGAATGAACACATACCCAGCTGACAGAAGGCCTTTGGGCATGTGAGAACCTGGCACACCATGGCAGGAGGTGGGCAGCGGTGCAAAGAGTCTGGCATTGTCCAACAGGGTGGAACGCTGTGCCGTGGCTGACCAGGGAGCAGAAGCGTTTGGCACAAAATCCCCAGGCACCCTCAGAGGCTGACCATAAACCAACTCCACAGAGGAAGACTGGAGATCCTCCTTAGGCGCCGTCCTGATGCCCAGCATGACCCACGGGAGCCTGTCGATCCAGTTGCTGTCCTTCAAACTGGCATGGAGGGCTGCCTTCATCGTTCTGTGGAAACGTTCACAAAGGCCTTTGCCTTGTGGGTGATAGGCAGTGGTGCGATGCAACTTCACCCCTAAGCTGTCTGCTACCGCAGTCCAAAGCCCAGAAGTGAACTGCATGCCGCGATCAGAGGAGATATCCGAGGGGGTGCCAAAACGGGATATCCAGGTGCCAATGAACGCCCGTGCCACGTCAACTGACGTAATGGACGACAGTGGGGCGACCTCTGCCCAACGTGTGGTGCGGTCGACCATAGTCAACAGGTGAGTGTACCCCTGCGAAGGGGGCAGAAGGCCAACCAGGTCAATGTTAACATGATCGAAACGTCGCTCGGGCACCTGAAAATGTTCCAAAGGGGCCTTTGTGTGGCGGTGCACCTTGGCCTGCTGGCACTCCACACAGGTGTTAGACTGTCTTACATCTTTTTTCAGGCCGTGCCACACGAACTTGGCTGCCACCAGCCTTTGAGAGGCCTTGGTCCCCGGGTGAGAGAGGCCATGGACAGCATCGAAAACCGGGCGCCGCCATCTCAAGGGGACTACAGGCCGAGGGGTGCCCATGGAGACATCACAAAGCAGAGTGGTGTCGGTGCTGCCAAACACCACGTCCCTCAGCTGTAAGCCTGTAGTGGACGACCGGCATTGCTGCACTGTAGTGTCAGCAGCCTGGTCCTTCGCCATACTGCTGTAGTCGAGACCAGGTGGACTGCTCCAGCAACAGCCCGGGAGAGGCAGTCAGCAACATGGTTATCCTTCCCTGCCACGTGTTGAATGTCAGTGGTGAACTCGGACACATAGGTCAGCTGACGTTGCTGTTGGGCGGACTCTGGCTCTGCCACTTTGGACATGGCGAAGGTCAGAGGTTTGTGGTCAACGTAAACAGTGAACTGGCGACCCTCTAGCATGTGCCGAAAATGGCGGATGGCGAGGTACACGCCCAGCAGCTCTCGATCGAAAGTACTGTACTTCTGCTCAGTGGGGCACAACTGCCTACTGAAGAAAGTGAGAGGCTGCCAGGCGCCGTCCACCCACTGTTCATATACTGCCCCCACTGCGTAGTCGGAAGCATCCGTGGTCAGTGCTACAGGGTGCTACAGTGCGAGCATGGTAGCCTGTGCCAAAGCCGTTTTAGTGTCAATGAAAGCCTCGATCCTGTTCTCAGTCCAGTCCACAACGTGCTTGGGCTTCCTGCCTTTCAGGGCCTCATAAAGAGGCCGCATAGTGCGGGCTGCCCCGGGAATGAAACGATGATAAAAGTTCACCATGCCAAGAAACTCCTGCAGGGATCTCACGGTGACTGGGCGCGGAAACATTGCGACGGCTTCCACTTTGGACGGAAGAGGGACTGCTCCCTCCTCTGTGACCCTGTGGCCCAGGAAATCTATGGTGGAGAGACCAAACTGGCACTTTGCCGGGTTGATGATAAGCCCGTGTTGACTGAGGCGTTGAAAAAGAGCTCGAAGGTGTGCCAGGTGCTCGGACAAGGCACACAAAAACGAAGGGGAGGTCCCGCAGCACAGAGTCCATCAGACGTTGGAAGGTTTAAGCGGCATTTTTAAGGCCGAAAGGCATGCGCAGAAACTCAAACAATCCAAAAGGTGTGATCACTGCTGTTTTGGGGATGTCAGGGGGGTGGACGGGCACTTGATGGTAGCCCCTGACGAGGTCCACCTTGGAGAAAATCACCTTGCCAGCCAGGTGAGCTGAGAAATCCTGGATGTGTGGCACTGGGTAGCGGTCAGGCGTTGTTGCGTCATTGAGCTGTCGATAGTCCCCACAAGGGCGGCAGCCGCCACCGGGTTTGGGGACCATGTGGAGAGGAGAGGCCCAAGGACTCTTAGAACGGCGGACTATCCCCAGGCGCTCCATGTTGTCAAACTCTGTCTTGGCCACAGCCAGTTTGGCCGGGTCCAGGCGCCGTGCGCGGGCGTAGACAGGCGGGCCAGTGGTGGCGATGTGGTGCTCTACCCCATGTTTGGCAGTCGTCGAGGTGAAGGTTGGCTGTGTGAGTGCGGGGAATTCAGCGAGTAGGCGTTGAAAAACGTCTGTGAGGGGGAGTATGCTGGAGAGGTGGATGGCATCAGATGAGCTGAGTGTGCACGCGTAAGAACAAAAAGTGACAGCATCTATCAAAAGGTGATTTTTCATGTCCACTAGAAGTCCATGAGCACACAAAAAGTCTGCCCCCAAGAGGGGTACAGCAACTCGCGCCGTAACAAAGTTCCAACCAAACTGCTGCCTGCCGAAGCACAGTTCAATGTACCTCATGGCGTACGTGCGAATGGGGCTTCTGTTAGCAGCTTCCATCGGAGGGCCGTGGCTGTTTGCCATCATGTCGAGCTGCGATGCAGGCAGGACGCTGCGCTGTGCTCCCGTGTCGCAGAGGAAACGCCGTCCGGAGATGGAGTCGCAGATGAAAAGCAGCCTGCCATCGTTACCGACGCTCATGGCCAATAATGAGCGCCGGCCCTGGCGTTTCCCGCCTCGCTGAACGTGCACGGTGAACGGCATTTGTTGGCTTTAGGTCCAAATTTGGCGTGGTAAAAACATAATCCTGTAGCCGACTGTCGTTGAGGGACTGCTGCTGCGATGAGGGCGTGATCCTCAGAGGCACTAGTAGTGCCCGTAGGAAGAAGAGCAGCTGCACAGTGTTGTTGGCTGGCCAGGTAAAATTGATCAGCCTCTGCAGCCAAGTCTCTACAGTCAGTGGTTGCAGTATTGGCCAAAGCTGCCCTCACCTGGGTGGGCAGCTGACGTAGAAAAAGGTGAACAAAAAGAAAATCCGGTTTGTGCTCACCCAGCAGCTCGAGCATGTGGTCCATTAGCTCTGAGGGTTTGCTGTCCCCCAAATCGTGGAGAGAGGAAAGCTTGCTGGCCCGTTCAGCGATGGAAAGTTCAAAAGTTTTTAATAGGTGAGCCTTTAGCGCAGCATACTTCCCGTCCGCTGGAGGAGACTTGAGAAAGCTCACCACTCTGGACGCTGTTGAACTCCCCAGCGCGGAAACAACGTGGCAGTATTTAGTAGTATCCGCGGAGATGTCGCGTAGGGCGAACTGCGCCTCGGTCTGCGCAAACCACGCAGAGGCAGAGGATTCCCAAAACTCGGGGAGCTTGAGTGAAACAGCGTTCACGGACATTTTATCGGTCTGGAATCGTCCAGCAAAGGAACGTCGGGGTCACCAGTGTGGAAATTGTGAGAGTTCAAAAACAGCGACAATTTCTCACAATGCACACCAAGGAGAGTGTGCTGTTTTATTGGACAAAGGAATACAAGTGCGCGAACTCTGCAGTTCGATTTGTCGTAGTTAGCAGTTCCTTAGCTGCATAAAAAAACAACAACACAGCGGTCCTTAAAGGGACAGTGGTTACCGCTAACAAGTTACAATCACGACCGTGAAGACTGAACAATAACGTGTTAACATTGCAATAATAACATTTGCCGTTGGTGGTGAATTATGACTATAGAAGTCACTACAAGTTATTCTTAATAGAACAGTCAATGTTAGAAGTGACATAAGGTATATGAAAAATTAGCTCAAAGAATTTGATTTAACACAGTAAATTCCACTTTCATACAAGGCATAATAAATGCTGTTATGGGTCTTACAGCGATGTACTTTTTCCTAAACTGACTGATGCATTTTAGCCAATACTCAACACAGTCATCAAGTAACAAATAACCTGTTGAAATAAGATAAGAATAACTGGGAGGAAAAAGTGGTCTTGAAGCCAATCTCTAACATGAACTCATTTGGTGAAGCCCAAATATAAATGACATTCATTTACATAAAATCTATATATCCCCAACTTTAATAATCCTGTCAATGCTCCTGATTGAAACACTTGTTAAATAAATGGAGTTGGTCTTCAAGGACAGCTCTTGTATTTATAATGACTTCTTCTCCTCTCTTCAGTCACAGAGGTGATTAGTCATAATTAATCAAATGAATGGTTACAATCATGAGCCTTCTATGTACATTGGTTTGTCTTTTTTCATAGAAAGAATTTTATACACAACCTGTAGGCACCATTTTCTCATACCACAACATCAAATAACAACACTAGCAGAAGCTATTGTGTGTGGACATGGAATACATTTTTTTCATTCACTTTTCAATGCCTCATTCTGTGTCTCATTCACTGGGTGTCTGTTCTTTTTCCGTGTAAATGTGTTACATGCTGTGAAAACCTTTCCTATAGCTGGAAATGGTGATGAGTTGTTTGTCTTTGTAGGGGCTTTGAAGTATCCGAACACAACCAAATGAAAGTAAAACCTTTCAGTTGATTAAACTCTTAACCTGTATACAGATCTAATCATGAAGAGTTGTACTTATCTGAAAGTACATGTTTATGCATGTTTTATCAATTAAGCAAGCAGTTTTGTGACAATGTTGCTCCAACTAAAAACTTCACAAATGCATGCAACTCTGGTGTCATCAACAGCAACATCTGTTGACTTGTTAACATCCTTTACTAACCTACTTTCGTCTCCCTTTAAGGTGCGGCTTATGCTCTATGAATAACTGTGAATGTACTGTTCTGTTATTAGAATGAGAGTCACGATGAAGGGGGGCAGGGGATTGAAGGAATAAATGAGATTATATGCCCCAGTCACTCTGAAACCAGATCAACAATGTTTTATCATCCCACACACACACACTTTCATCCCAGTGGATTAAATCAGAGGACATGGATGATGTTTCAAACAGATGTGTCCAAAAGGAAAATGAAGGTGTTATTTTTTTGTTTATAAGAGCGGAAGAAGAGAAAAGAGTGATTTGAAATGATGAGAAGATTGTGGATTAGGGACGTACAGCAAACAGTGGATGAAAGTCAGGACATGAATATATATGATCAACTTGTTTGCTAAAAAGATGATGAAAAGATGTCAGGGATGGGGGTCAGCCTGGAGCAAGGGAGGGACTCGGTTTATTGATGACTGTCACATTTGAGCTGCACGGAAAATGTTTGCATTTCAGATGAGACTGTCTAGGTCACAAGGGTTATTCAACACTGATTGATTTAATTACAAATTCCACTCAAACACTAATTTTCAGGTTACTGGTTGTTAATGATGATTTGCTTGAGTTAAATTTAAAGGGATTTTTTGGCAATGTAGGAACAGAAATGTGAAGTTATATCCAGTATAATTACACTGGGCAACAATTTTTTACTTTTTTAATGTCTAGATTTCTACAACTGATTTAGGGTATTTTTGCACTGTTGAATCAGGAAATGGCATCCGTTTCTCTCCATCAGGTCAGGTTTTTGTGCTAAGTTGATTTGAAAAAAATCAGATCTTGTGACAAAATCGATTACATTTTTGTGGCATTATCAGCTGATTTTTGTCAACACATATCATCCTAAATATGTTTTTAAGAGAAAAAAATGTTTTTCCAACAACATAATTGATTACCTGATAGAAACATCAATTACTGTAAACTGAATGGTGGGCATTGATAAAGGTAAGTACATGTAAATTGCATGTTGCTTCACCATTGTTAAAACTTCAGGGCTTGAACTTCCGTTTCTTCGAACTCCTGGAATGCTCAGCGGCAGGGAGGTCTGTCTTCAGAGTCCAACAGTAGTCAGCCATCATGACTGCGTCCCAGTGACACTGATACCTGGTCTCCATCTCTTTCATGTCCTGATGGAATCTCTCCCCCTGCTCGTCACTCATTGAACCCAACTTCTCAGGAAACCGGTCCATATGTGAAAATAGGTAGTGCATCTTGATGCTCATGTTGCAGCCCATGTTTCTGAAAGCAGTCAGCATGTTGTTGACAAGTTCTGCGTAGTTTCTGGCTTTATTATTGCCAAGAAAGTTCTTCACTACCAGAACAAATGCCTTCCACGCTTCCAGTTCCACTTCGTTCATTGAGTTTTCGAACTCTGGATCTCTGATGAGCTGACGGATCTGAGGACCATCAGAGATGCCAGCTTTCTTTTTCTCCATGGTCAATCCTCGGAAAAGCCTGGCACAAGTAAGTGAAGCAGTCACCATCCTTGTCCAGAGCCTTGGTGAACTGCTTGATTAAGCCGAGCTTGATGTGCAGCGGTGGGAAAAGTATTCTGACTCTGTCCACCAGAGAGTCGTTGATGACATTCCTTTCTTTGCAAGGCACCAATTCCTCCCGCACCGGCCAGTCTTTTTCTTCGTGTAATGCTACGCACGGTCCCTACTATACCACATGCACAGAAAACATGGGTACTTGGTGAAGCCAGACTGTTGTCCCAACAAAAAGCTCACCATCTTCAGGTCAACACAAATAAACCACTTATGCTGATCATAACCAATATTCTCCAGCACATACTTCACCGCTTCATACTTCTCCTTCAGTGTAGTAGAGTGAGCGATTGGTACAGAGGCAAACTCCACATATGTAGTAGAACAAGTCAGGCTTATTTCTGCACGATCTTCTGGTCGAAGCCATCTCATTCACCTGCAACATAAAAATAGGTACAAACCCTAACCCTAGGTCATAAATTGGCGCATGTAGGTATTGTACATTCTTCAGAGTTGAGACGGCTGCCCCATTAAGTTTAGTTTTGATCCACCTACTTTATGCTGTGCCGCACCAATTTTTGGAAGATTTCAAAGTTTTATGACTTCAAACTGATCCCTTTTCGACATAATCACCCAGAACTATCGGACCTGAATACTTCTTGTCATTAAAATAATCGTTTCCAATCAAAAGAATTATTCAACATGGCATTTTACCCCCACCAACTTCTTCTAAAATGCTCCACACATGCGTACATGAGAACAAAAACGTAAAAAACGACATGTGGCCATAGCTCAAAAACTTGACCTGATTGAGCAAAACCAAAATGATTTTTGGATTCAGCGCATCAGATTCATCCTAAATCAGCTGAAAAAACGCAGACAACAAATTTGTTGTTGACCAGTGTTGTAAATGAGGAAAACAGCTGCACACACAAAATTAATTTATACACATATTTTTATGCTTATGTTCATGAGCTGCAGAGGTGTTTGTAGGGGCTATTTTGAACTTCCAGACAGAACAAGAGGAGCTGTGAGCTTGCAAGATCTTTTACTTGGATGACCATTTTACATGCGATTTCCACAGTGTCCTCTAAGGACTCTGTTTACATTTACACATGTATTCAACTAAACTCATAATATCAGTAAGTTTGTATAGTTATCAAGAACATGGTGGATATGTATGTCTCAGAAATTTTAGATTTCAAATTTAAAATTATGATTCTTGCTAACTAGGATCAGGAGGGATATTGTTTGACAAAATTAAATGAACAATATTTTTTATGGCTTGAATTTGAAACAGGTTTTTTGTGTACAGAATTTCAGTTTGAGTAAATGGGAAAATGTGCCAAGATAGTTGTATATGTAAATATTCCCAGTGCTGTCCTGGTGTCGATCAATGAAATTGGTTCACGGAGTGGTATATGCAAACATTCCTGGAGTCACCCATTGAAAAAAAATATGGCTTGCTCCTCCTCAGTCTTTATGATAAGTTAAGCAGCTTTCTGCTTATATCCATTCAGTTCAAATCACTGTTTTCATCCAACTGAAAATGATAAATCATTACTCGAAATAAATACGCTGATTATGGTTCAGTTATTCTTGGTGATTCAGAAAAAAAATTGTTTGCACTGGTTCACATTAATTGATGGTTTGGTTAGGTTTGGTTTTACACAGAGAAAAATCCATCCATCCATTTATTGTCTTCTGCTTTTCCTGTTAAGGGTCGTGGGGGGGGGGCTGGAGCCTATACCAGCGGCTACAGACGAGAGTCGGGGTTCACCCTGGACAGGTCGCTGGTCCATTGCAGGGCCAACATACATAGACAACCAACCATTCACGCTCACATTCATACCTACAGTCAATTCAAAGTATCCAATTAGACTAGTCCCCAATTGCATGTCTTGGGACAGTGGGAAGAAGCCGGAGTACCTGGAGAGAACCCACGCAGGCACGAGTAGAACATGCAAACTCTACACAGAAAGATCCCATGCCCGAGCTGGGACTCGAACCCCGGAACCTTCTTGCTGTGAGGCGACAGTGCTAACCACTGCACCACCGTGCCACCGAGAAAAATCCAACTGAAACAAAATCCATTACAACAAACACAGTTAATACAGGAAGATCAGCATGTGTTCTTTAACATCTTCTACTTTTTCATGTAAGGAAGCTCCTGAAATTTGCATGCTTGGTTACAGCCAAAATCACTTGGTTACAAGAGCTCAAACTTACAGCTTGGTTTATGGATCAGACAAAGTTTGGGTTAATTTCTCACAATAAATGCATTGTACCGGGTTTTTAACAGGAAGGAAACCAAGATCAGTGGACAAAATGTTCCAGGGCTTAATTGAACCAAACTAATCATGAATGTGTGGAACCTTTTGTGTTCTGTAAGTAGAAGAAGGAGGTGAATGACTAAACTGAGTTGAGAACAACTTAAAATACACAGAATCAGAAGAATTTGTGACACAGAAGAAGTCCATTGAGTTGGACATGGTAGAACAGTGCAGGGACCCCACCTGAGGACCAAATGTGTGTGTGTGTGTGTGTGTGTGTGTGTGTGTGTGTGTGTGTGTGTGTGTGTGTGTGTGTGTGTGTGTGTGTGTGAAAGGGCAGAAGGCCGTCACCATTGAGCCTGGATCTGCTCGACTTTCCTACTTGTTAAAAGAAAGGTTTTCGTCACCGCTGTTGGCTGATGTGCTTGCTCATGGAGAATTGTTGGGTGTTAATTCATTGAAGGAGTGTGGGACTAGACCTGCTCTACTTGTAAAGTGTCATGAGATAACTTTTGTTGTGATTTGGTGTAATACGAATAAAATTGACTTGAATTGAGAGAGAGAGAGAGAGAGAGAGAGAGAGAGAGAGAGAGAGAGAGCAGGCCTGTGTGTGTGTGCAAGCAATCACTCTAGAAAAACATTACAGCGCTCACAGGAGGGGCAGGTGTGTGATGTTCCAATCTACAGAGATGTGTAACTTCCAGTTGACCTGATGCAAACAGTGCCACCAAACCAAACATTATTCAGCAGGGTGCATGACTCACGCATATGCACACAGCTAAAGCCCAGGTGTTTCTGTGCAGTGTCATGACCACAGAGAGGGGAACAGCTTTGGGACACTCAACAGGGTAGAGTGAAAGGGGACAATAAGAACATTTCTGTGTTTATATGGTTTGTGGTGCAACTCCAGCCTCTAACATCTGTCCGCCAGCCTGAAGTGAAGCCTGAGATTAGATTTGACTAATCTGAACATGGCATCACTCTGTTGTGCACCACTTGGTGTGTGTATGAGCTGCAGAAACCTTAAAATCCTCTGATAGATTCATGTCCATTAACTGGCTGAAACAAATGACATTTGAAGTTAAGAGATGGGAGCTGGAAACACAATAAAACACAAAAAAAAATATGAAGCCAAAGCTAAGTTATCTTCAATACAGAATCTTCAGTTTTGCTCTGTGCACTCAAAAGAATACTTTCACACCAATTGGAAGCACAGCTCATATCAACTACCTTTTCCATCCTTTTTTCCAAAAAATGTCCCTTAACATTACCAAACAGGTGTTACATGGTTACTTTTTGACTTCCTTTTACAATGTTAAAAAAAATTATATGACTGTCTTAAATTGAAAAGTATCCTATGCTTTAAAGTCAGACAGTGATTTGGACAGTGAAGGGGAAAAGTAAGAAGCTCTCAAGGATGGCAGACCTTCTCTCACACGTGCAGACTCATTGTTGCCTCACCTTGCAGAAGCATTTGAAATAACAGACCAATTTAACAAGTACTCCAACCCATACAAGTTATTTACTCTGCCCTCAATGCATCAAAATTTTTACCACGGTTCGGCATCTTAATGAAATATTTTGGAAGGAAATGAGGAGCCAACATCACCATGGTGACACAAAAGTCAGCAGTCAAGTCCTGCAACAAAACAACTGCAAACAGCACCAAGGCAGCAAGGAACTTTCTCTACTTAGTATGTGCAGCAAATATGAGTCTCCTGCAGTCTACAGTCACTACTACCTCCACCTATCTGGATTTGCCTCCATTTTTTTTAAAGCATCATATGACTTCTTGGTGGCACGGTTGTGCAGTGGTTAGCACTGTCGCCTCACAGTAAGGTTCCAAGTTTGAGTCCTCGGGCCCAGGATCTTTCTGTGTGGAGTTTGCATGTTCTCTCTGTGCCTGCGTGGGTTCTCTCTGGGAACTCTGGTTTCTTCCCACCGTCCAAAGACATGCAATTGGGGACGAGGCTAATTGGATACTCTAAATTGACCATAGGTATGAATGTGATTGTGAATGGTTGTTTGTCTATATATGTTGGCCCTGCGATGGACTGGTGACCTGTCCAGGGTGTACCCTGCCTCTTGCTTGTAGCTGCTGGGATAGGCTGCAGCCCCCCCCCCCCCCGCGACCCTGAATAGGAATAAGGTGAAGAAAATGGATGGATGGATGGACTTCCTACTTTCCTGTGGTTATAATTACTACAGCCAGTAGATGGCATTAGTCACTGACACGTTGTAGTTGCTTGTTCCTCTTTTACATAAGTTCTTTCTGCGCTGGCTTCCAGGGTGGACAGAACACAGTTGCAAAGAAAAGCAAATATTTTTGTTTTATATCATCCAGAAATCATAAATATTCAGAATGACAGCTTGCTCTTATCTTCGTTCTTTTCACATCACTTTTCTTTTTCTCTATTCATTTCCTAACTTTCTTGTTTATTACTCCTTGCTCTGGACTATCACTTGTCTTCACAACTCACCTTGATCCCTTGCCCTGATTTTCCTCTTTTTCTGCTTTTCAGTAATTTCTCACTCCCATCTTGTCCTGCTTCCTCCTTTGTTCCATAGGTTTGTTGTGTTCACGTAATACAGTATGCATACATACAGTTCTAGTTTGACTACCTGTTTTACGTTGCCTTTTTGACACTGCTAGGCCTCCATAGGTGTACACTGTTCTGGTTGAGAGTTTGGAAAATAAACGGGAGAGTTTATGCATTGAAACGATGAGATGAGTTGTTATTTTTGGCAACATAACATTGGCGACGAGGATGGCTGATGCCCCGGCCTTCTCTCTACCACCTCCTGACCATTTCCTTCCCCTCCCTGTCATTCCTTTGAAAAAGAAAGTGGAAAATGTCCTTTGAATTGTATCTTTTAGCCATAGGTTTGTATAATGCCATTAGCGCGAGGAAGCGCGCTATCCTACTGCACTTGCTGGGAGTAGAGGGGAACAGGATTTCAACATGCTGGATGGTACTCTGGACACTTACAATGCTGCCATTACGGCTTTGACTGGACATTTTATGAAGTCGCAGAACACCCTTTTTTGGTGGCTGGAATGCAGAAAAAGATGTCAGCGCCCTGGTGAATTTGCTAGGCAGTTTGTAGCAGATTTAAAAGCCTTAGCACTATTCTGTAATTTAGGTGTCACGAGGGACGAACTAGTTTATTGAAAAACAGTCTAATCTCAAAGTCCAGGAGGAGTTGTTACTCAAAGATGCAGCACTGTCACTTAATGATGCACTAACAGTGGCCTTACAGGTGGAGGAGGTAATTGCATGTGTTGCTAGAACAGCAGAAAGCAAGCCTCATACTGCCATTATGGAAAGCAAGTCTCATACTGCCATTATAGAACAGCCAGTGCAACAGCTACCAAGCTCAGACAACCTGGCCAACCCTGCTGCTGCTATTCAGGTTGCGCACCCCAAGCAAACACTCCAGCAGAGACGCTGTGGAAATTGTGGCTCCAACTGTCATGGCACAAGGGCTCAGGACCACCCTACTAGGGGCCAAGCATGCAGATGCTGTCAAAAACCTAACCCTTTTGCTAAATGCTGACAGTCTGCTCCTGCTGACTACCCTGGACAGTCACATGACCCAGTGGTGGCGGTGCGCATGATAGGCCCCCACCCAGTGATGTTCTCCAGGTGCCCCGTATACCCAGATGGCTGCTGTGGGGGGCCAAGGTGTCACTTCTGAAAGCTGACACATGTAACCTACTCTTCCCAAACAAACAGTTGCAGCCCCCATCCACTGCTCTCTTTTGCTAAGGCCGCAGCAAAATTGATGTTGTCAGTCTACTTTATCTCCCAGTTTGCTACACCTCAACAACTGTGGACTGCTTCCCATGTTATGCGCCACGGTGAGAACATCATGGGCCTTGACCTCTTTCTCAGCCTTGGCTGTACTCTACAGGACAACAGCGGAACAAGAATACTACTAGCTGAGGCGCTGATAAGGGGGGAAAAAGGAGAAGGATTCTAGGGGCCCATAAGTGAGAGGGGCCCAGAGAGGCCCCAAATAAAGTTATACTGAAAAAAATAACATGACTCTAAGTTATAATTAATGTCTAATCTCAAATATTTTAAATACCGTGTCCTGGTTACAATAACTTTATTTGTTTTGGAAACTTTATGGGCTGTGGGGCCCCCTCTCTTTTTTCAAATGGTTCAGTCAGACCGAATCGGCTCCAGGCAGCGCAGCTGTATGTCTCAATCACCAGCACCAGAGCAGCTAAGGAGTGGCAAAAAAGTCATTATGTCTCAAAAATTAGGCAGCCAAAAACGGAAAGAAAAACAAATAGACAGGAGAAAGAACGAAAGGGTCAACAGTATGTCATCCGGTATTTCGCGAAGAAAGGTGGGTTTATGAGTGGTTCATGGAGTGGAAAGCTATGTAATATTAACTTTGTCCTTGTATGTGTTTTTTAAGCTAGCTCACCCTGAGGTTTCTCAGATTTTTCCCTGTTAAAAGGGTTTTCTATGGAGTTTTTCCTCAGTCGATGTGAGGGTCTAAGGGCAGAGGATGTCGTAATGATGCTCTGTAAAGCCCTTTGAGACAAACTGTTTGTGAAAATGGGCTATACAAATAAAATTGCCTTGCCTTGCCTCACTTTTCTCCCCATGTCAGTTCAAGAAAACTCTTAATATTTGCTTTTGTTGTTTTAGCTGAATAAGTAAATCAGTCTAATATTTAGCAAGCTGGTTATATTCAGTCAGTTGACCTCCCCTCTGTCAAAACGATGCCTCGTTCTGAACAGAGTCAAGTGTACCAGAAGCAGCTTTCTGTTGAATCTGTTATTAAAGAAAATATTAACATAAAAATAATTCTTAACACTTTTAATTGTATAAAATGCACAACTGTTTTTATGTAAAAAGCATAAAAAATCTGGCCTTCTGTGTTAGGGGCCCTGTAAAAATTCTTTTCATTGGCCCCTGACGACAAGTGACTTTCCCTTGGCAACAAAGCTGGCCTGAACTGTTCGATGGCCTCGGATGCCTCACCTCATTCACACACAAACCACTCCTGGACCACAGTGTTCCTCCCGTGGTCCACCCCCTTCAGCATGTTCCCCTGGCTCTGTGGGACGGCGTTACAAAGGTAACGCCTCTGGGCTGATGGCAAATGTGTGTCTAAGCTCGTCATTGCCAGGAAGAAGTCAGGTGGACTGAGAGTCTGCGTCGACCTTCGCCCGGTCAACATGGCAGTGGTGCCTTATAAGCACCCCCTACCTACGACAGAAGAACTCACAACACACCTCTACGGCTCCAGGGTCTTTTCTAAGTTGGACTTGCAACAGGGCTACTTGCAAGTTCCTCTGCCCCTGGACAGCCGGAACCTGACAGCTTTTATCACCCATACTGCCCTGTACCGCTATACGAGGATGGCTTTTGGGCTCAGTTCAGCACGCAGTTGCTTTCAAAAGATCAGGTCCACCATCCACGCCAGTTTCCCAGGTACCGTGGCCTATTTGGACGACATAGTCATACACGGCCCGGACATTGACACACACAATGCCCACCTGGAGCGGGTTTTCGACTCCCTCAGTCACCACCATGTCAGCTTGAACACTGAGAAGTGTGTGTTCTCTGCACTGACCATTGATTTTGTCGGATTCCGTGTGTCTGCTGAGGGTATCTCCCCTCTCCAGTGGCATGTAGCAGCCATCAGCACAGTCCCCACCCCCATGACAGCCACTGCAACTGGCTTCATTCTTGGGGATGACAGCCTATTACATGCTGTTCCTGCCTCAGGTCTCCTCCGTCAAGGCCCCGCTGAGAATGCTGCTCAAGCAGGATGCTCCCTGGACCTGGAACCCTGACTGTCAGGCAAGTTTCGGTGAACTGAAGCAACTCATCACAACGTCTCCGATCCTGGCACACTTCAAGCTGGACTGCCCCACATATGTGACCTGTGATGCGTCTGCTGTCATAGCTCCATGATGGTGTGGAGAGGCCTGTAGCTTTGCCACCTGGGCGCTCAGTTCCATCCATCCATCCATCCATCCATCCATTTTCTTCTGCTTATCCTGTTAAGGGTTGCGGGGGGGGGGGGCTGGACCTTATCCCAGCGGCTTTCGGCCGTGAGGCGGGGTACATCCTGGACAGATCGCCAGTCCATCGCAGAGACAACACATATGGACGGACAACCATTCACACTCAAAGTCATACCTACGGTCAATTTAGAGTATTCAATCAACCTAGTCCCCTATTGCACGTCTTTCAACTGTGGGAGGAAGCCGGAGTACCTGGAGAGAACCCATGCAGGCACAGGGAGAACATGCAAACTCCACACAGAAAGATCCCGTCCCCGAGCTGGGACTTGAACCCAGAACCTTCTTGCTGTGAGGCGACTCACAGCTCAGTTCCACTGAGCAGAAATACTCAGTAGGTGAGAGAGAGGCCCTTGCATGCATCTGGGCATGCGAGAGGTGGCATTTGTACCTGTATGGCCTGTCTTTACCCCATGGTCAGACCACCAGGCCCTGACAGCCCTAATATCCACTTTGGATGGAGGACACAGTCTCCTTCGCCTCCACAGATGGTCAGACCATCTGCAGCAGTATGACTTCCAGCTACAATTCATGCTTGGCAAGGTCAATGTAGTAGCAGACTTTGGATCCCGCCCTGCCGCTACCCACTGCTCTGCTGCCTCTCTGGAGGATGAGGAGAAGGTAGTACACCTGATCCACTCACCACTGAAGGAAACAGCCTCCCTCCATGATCTGGACTCCGCCTCAGCAGCTGAGCCCGTCTACAGCATGTTTTGTGACTACATCAGACATGGTTGGCCTGCCACCATAACTGGAGCCATACTATCAAGTAAGGCACGAACTGTCATGCTGGGGTGAGGCCTGCATCGCCTGTGGCCTCTGTGCTGTCATCCCTGTGACCCTCTGAGGGTGTGTCTTACAAATGCCACATCAGGCACACATCGGCATTGTCTAGGCCTAGCAAAGGTGCCGTGACATTGTGTGGTTGCCCGCCATAGACCGTGACATGGTGGGACTCATCCACTCTTGTGCAGCGTGTCTCATCAGTGGGAAGACTGGGCCACCCACTTCAACTCCACTACAGCCGTTAGACTGGCTGTCTATGCCATGGGACCACTTGCAGCTTGATATCTGTGGTGAGCTGTACAATGTGCCACACCACCAGAGGTTCCTTGTGGTGGTCTACAACCTGCACTCCAAGTGGCCTGAGGTGGCTCCCATGAGAATGGTTTCCTCTGCTGCTGTGGTCAACTTCCTTGACTAGCTGTTTCCCCGCTGGGGTTTGCCTTGTGCAATTACCACAGACAACGATTCCCACTTCCTGTCCTTGGAGTTCACCACCTTCCTTGCCAGCAAAGCTGTTACCCATATCCGGACCTCCGTCTATCAACCTCATGCCAACTGGGTGGTGGAACATTTCAACCTATCCGTGCACCTCTCGCCCAGGCAGTACCAGCTGCTCAGTTCCTTGCTTTGGCTTCAGCTGCACTGCTGGGCCCCTTTGTTCCTGAGCCTTTTTGACACTGATAGGCATAACCATAGGTGTGTGCTGTTCTGATCCTGAGTTTGGAAAATAAACAGGAGAGTTTATGCATTGAAACAGTGAGACAAGTCATTATTTTTTAGCAACATAACAAGGTTTTCTCCTGTCATTTCTTCCTCACTTTCTCACTCTGTACCTTCAGATTCAGATTCAGAAAACCTGAGAGATAAGTCCTAGAATGGAGATTGTTAGTCATCAGCTTGCACTTCTGTGATTGGGTCTTACATGGTCAGGCCGATTTAATGTTTACTTGCCAAAACTATTACAAATGCATACATTTTGTTTACAACTTCGAATCCACTGAGTTTCCATTCCAGCCACAGAAGCTGATTGTCAGTTTAACTGTTTTTAAATTTAAAAAAATCATTTGAGGCTTTTGAGAAAACATGCAAAGCTGTCACACACAATGCAATGCCTTCCCCTTTATCCTATGCTCTGTTGTCAGTGGAAATATTTCAATGGATTTTATTTAGTCAATTTCACATGCCAGTCAATAACATTATCATCAGTCGCATTTGTCCTTTATTTGTCAAAATATTTATATACAGTGAACATTTATGTACATCCTTCACAGGAGAATAAACCACACCAAGCAGAGAGGCACAGACCACAAAGTACATACATACACACACACACACACACACACACACTCACGCACGCACGCCCGCACGCCGCACACAGTTTCAGTTTCAACATCTTGATTTTCTTCTTTTGACACACTTTAAAGTCTCACATGAAATGAAATACTGAACTGAACATGACTAATAATGATAATGGGTCAAAAAATATCTACAGAATAGACATTGGTCTTGAGCTGTCACTCCACGTATGTAGAAGACAGTTCTCCTCCCGTACCTCCTATGAGTCATCTTCTACATTTCTCCAGATGAGTCCGTCATCAATTTGCTGCATTATTCCATGATCTATTGTGTAACTTCATTGCAGCATCCAAGGCCTCTCTCTTCGCTTTTGTCAACATGAACATTGACAGGCATAATAACAAACTGGACCTGTACTTGGTTTTAAAAAATTCAATTTCATTCTATCTGAAGATGCCTCATTTTCCAAGACAAAAACCTATCATTAAGGTACAGTCACAATGTGCAGTAACAGCGGAACCAATGTTGAAGGAACAGTCGGAATTTTTGGGATTATAAACATAACCCTTATTTTGCCATGAGTCACTAAAGAGAACTGTTGTGACCCTTATTTCTTTACATTAACAATCTAGCTACAACCAGCAGACTTGTATCACGCTAACACTGCTCATCATTTCTTGGCAGATTACAGTGACTTCACTCGTGCTAAACTAAGTTGAGCTAAGAATCGCCAGTGATTATAAATTTATATTTACCATACAGACATGAGGCTGGTGTCAATGGCCTCATCTAATTCCTGGCAAAAATAAATGATAAAACATGTTAAATGATCTCAACCTTATCCCGTGACCCCATGGAGGAAAAAACATCCTTAAATCATTAAGTCACAACTACAGCTTTTTGAATTGACAAAAGCAGCGGCACTCTCATGTCCATAATTACATTCTTGTGGATAGGGTCAGAGAAAAAGTAATGTTTTTTTATCCTCCAAATAAATCAACACTTAATAATATCAATAACAATTTACATGCACACTATATTTGTAACATTTTCACTGTTTTACTCTGCTGTCAGACTGCCCTTTCTTTCTGTTCAACAGTTTTCCACCAGAGAATTCCTTCATATTCCTACACACTCCAATCAGTTTACTGTGAAAGTAAAGCCATGAAATTGTTGCAACTATGATTTACATGGGAAAGGATATTGATTTGTCAATGAGTTTATTCAATATTTAATTTCTCTGGACCCCATCTACAGTAATACAATGCTGAGCATTAGAGCACTGTCGGAGGACACACTGATCCTCTTCCACTGAAGGTAAGACATTAACTGTATGGATAAAATTCCACTTCCATAAATTGTATTCCTTTCAGAGGTCTTGGTCACCTCATGTATTTTCTGTAAGGTCAGCCAAAATGTTAAATACATTATAGTATGCTTTTACACACAAATGCTTTATATTAGTGATGATTGAATCAAATGTAAAGAATCACACCCCATGAAAAAGGTTAAAAGTCCTTGATTTGCCAAAACCAAGGAGAAAAAATGTCCCCAAATGGTGTACTTGCAAAATACTGCTCAGAAATTTCAGCCATTACTGGCTTCACCTTTTCCATTGATAATGGTGAATACGTCATATCTTTAACAGCAGTTAAGTTTTGAGAGGCGTGAAAGGTTATCACTGGGTGGTGGCCATTTGTCTGCTCTTGGCCAACTGATGAAGTATAGCAGCTTGAATTCCATTTAAGTAATGTAAGTCACACAGTATGTTGCTTTCATTTGTCCTGGATTGCTCCTAAAATTAAAAGGCTAGAAAGGACTAAAAGGCAGAGTCAGAAGAGTTCTGTGAATCCAGTTGTGTGTGCAACAGTCAGAATTCACATCACACCACAGAGGATGACGAGGTAAAAATGGGTGGTGAGAAGAGACAAGGTTGAACACAAATCTCTTACATAAGATCATCCAGTAATCCATGCAGCATGTTGTTTGAGAGATTAGAAAATAAAATATTTGCCTTTTGTTGAGTGTTACGGCATAAAAGCACAAAGCACACAGCTCAGTAAAAGATTATTACCAAATGCATTTCTACTGTTGGAAGGTCCCCCCCAGAAAAGATTTGAATATCCCTCACAAGGTACAACAAATATTGCCTTTTAAAAAGATGGACAAACATTAAGTCACTGTCATGTCATGCTATGAATGAGGATGACTGATAAGTGTATCATGCTAAACTGTGCATACAAGAAGAGCAGTTGCATGAGGTAATACACTAAATTACAAGGTCTTTGACATTAACTTATGATTTTTATTGACACTGGAAAAACTCATGTTTATGGGGTATGACTTGTATCTGGCTTGCCAGTGACTACTGAGAATAGAGCAGTTGGCATCAAGGAAAGACTGGAGGGCTGTCAGGGAAGTTTGGCAGGTGGCAGGAAAGACAGCACAGGGGTTGAAGGGGGCTAGTTACCCTTTCCACACGTCCTTGTAACTCCTACTACAGGGACCCCCCAAACTAACTCCAAGCACTTTAAGGAAAAGACAGCCTGGCAGTCCTCTGAGAGGTGGGATGGAAGATTGACCAATCAGGACAAATGACATGGCAATGACCGGAATGGAAATGACTAAGAAACAAAGGATCCTGAGAGAATTCAGCTGTGGCTGGTCCAAGATAACTACCTACCAGGGCCAGCGGATCCACCAGGGGAGGATGAAATGGAGCAGTGGCAGCCAAGATGAAAACTGGCACTGCAAAAGCAGATCAGACAAGGGGGAGTCACAGCCAGGTTGAGTGCTACTGATGTCATTATTGCATCCATTGAGAGTGATCAAGTTCACCCTTCCCAGCAGGATTTGCAACAGCTGCAATCTCTCCCACAAGAATCGCACTGGATCAGAACACCAACCAGGGAACCCTCCACTGGAAGTATGGAGAGGCCAGTCTGGAAACCTAAGATCAAGTGGCCAAAAGCCAGCTACAAAGACAGGTGAAGCAGCTTTGAGGGCAGCACAACATCTAGACTAAACATCTTTGGCCACGTCATCTACAAGGAAAGCAGATTAGGTTAAGATCTGGAGAGATGCCTCAGAAAAACATAACTCCAAGGCAGGTGGGGAGACATAAGAGAGATCCTTAAGCTGGTAAGGGAGCGCGATATCTCTTGTGAAAGGCATGGAGCAGAGTGGAGGATGAGGAGAAAGATATCTTACACAACCTATGGAGCTAAATCAGAAATAGACTAGCCCACCTGAGGCGAGCCAAACAGATCAGGAAGTGCAGAAGCCACGAAGAGAAAGCGAGGGCATGCTTCTTCCGAGATCCTTACAAGTATGCCCGAGTCTTGCTGGAGATAAATAAATTGGGAAAGCTGCAGACGTCTTAGCAGGAGCTGGAAGAACCCACCAAGGACCAGCTCAGAGACAGTCTAAAGGAGAGCCCCCTCAGACCACCAGGGCACATACCTTGCCCATCACCCACTTCTCCATTTGACACCTCTTTTCCCAAATGGTTTGAAATCAAGCATGTGGTAAAGCAAGCGAGAGCTGCTTCTGTGCTGTGACCAAACGGCATACATTGGGTCAACAAAAACTGCCCTAGGACCCTGGAGCTTTTTGCACCTGTGATACAGCACAGAGGAGACATGCAAACTCAGCAGTTCCAGCAACCTAAGCCTGCAGCATATCCTATCTGGGTGTAAGGTGGTGCTGAAGCAAGGCTGGTATAGATGGAGCCATGACAGAGTGCTGTGCAAGTTAGCTGTAATCCTGGAAGTAAGCAGGCTGGAAGCTAACAATGCCAGCCCATTAACATCTTAGCTGCAGATCCAATTCATCCAGCAAGGGAGCAAAAACCAGAGCAGCAGCACAAAGCAGTGGTACCTCCTTTCCCCTGGAGGTGAATGGGAAGTGAGGGCTGACCC